>NW_026273367.1:0-211923 GCF_020536995.1 Dreissena polymorpha | reverse complement strand
TTGGTAGTGAGCGGGGTAAAGTTCATACCAAAGGGTCCATACCACTGGCAAGATACGGGTCAGCCTGCGGCCTTCTATATTTGGTTATTAAAAAAAACCTGTAGGAGGACTTGATAGTAATGAGACTGGGGTGCTGTGATGGTGCTCCTCATTGATAAGCGGCTGCTTCCTTTATCAAGACTCATTATTACAATTTATAATACGTGTCGCGCTTTATTAGTAACTAGGTGGTTGCTAGGATAGTGGAACAAAGAAGTTTTGTTTTTATACAAAACCAGAAAGTTTCACCGGTTCGTGTATTTGCCCAGTCCCTGTGATCTTTCCCCTGTGATCAGTTATTAATTAAAACAATTAGCTTTGCATAATTGGCAATAAATGTTGTAGTAAATGTAATATGCACAAATGCAGGACTTATTTACACTAAGTTAATCCACTATTCAAGATATTCTGACAACAAAAATATATACATTGATCCGTAAAATAACTTCTCCACCCATAAGCGAAATACTAGTCGCCGCACTTCAGTGCGACGCCAATTAGATACACATAACAACACATGCACATGCTTCTAGGCTTGTTGTTTCTTAGCAAGGCAATCAAAATTCTAAAGATGGTTGCCCAGCGCAGCAACCAATTGCGAAAGAAAAGAGACATATTGTTGCTATTCTGTCTAAGTTATCTCTATAACATAAATATGAGGATAAACATCTCGACCTGTTCTTTAGGACACACTCTTTATAAATTTGAATGGGTTGTGATCATTTCAAACTTGCGATATAAAAAGCTATAACATAATTTTGAAAACTGAGTTGCGTCTAAGATTATTCAATAGCGAACAACTTCAGTGCCTTCAGCGCTTTGATTTTAAATGTCAAGCGAATTTTTTCCTGTCCAGCTGGTTGTTTTGCGGAAAAAACGTTTTTTGTTGGCCAACAGGTTATTTGTTTTGGTCAACATGATGTTGCTCTGGCAAATATGTTTTGTCTATGGAAAGCAGGTGAGTCGTCGGCAAGCAGACTGTCTCTCTACCGAGCAGTGTGTTTTCCTGGCAAGAGGGTTGTTTTTCAGGCAAGCCGATTTTTCTTCTGACAAGCAGAATGTTTCCCTGGCAAACAGACTGTTTCTCTGTCAAACAGTTTTTGTCTTAAGCAAGCATGCCGTTTCTCTGGCAAGCAGGTTGTTTCTTTGCCAAGCAGTTTTCTTCTCTTTCATAAAGGTTGTGACATTGTTTCGTTGTAAATCTGCGCTATCGGATAGTCCCCGAATGCGATATAAAACACCAATTAACAATATTTTGTTCAGGCAGTTGTTCTCGTTAAGTATGAATTTTATTAACATATTTCAGATTAACTGGCATATGTCCATTCAAATGCCCTTTTATCGGTAAAGGCAACATCAAACGGCACCAGGTCAATGGTTCACCGCCTGGTGTACAGGCCAGTTCCTGGTACCATGACGTCACCTCCGGGACCCCGGGGTATGCCCGTGTTTGGGCAGGCGTTCAGCCTCGATATGGATCACGTGCACCTCACGTTTATGGAGTGGCAAAAACGCTTTGGTGACTTGTTTATGTTTAGAATCCTGGGCAAGAATTGTATGGTTGTCAGCCACCCAGACATCTTACGGAAGTTGTTTGACACGTGCGAGCAAGCGAAGACATTCAATGACCGACCATGTGGCTTTATGAGTAAATATGTAATACACAATTCCAAAGACATTTTGTTCAGGAATATGGACGAGAAGCAGCAATTCCTGAAGAACGCCGCTTTGAACTATTTCGAGAACCAATTGGTTGAAGAAAAATGGTTCTACAGCGCTGTAACGGACGAGATACGGATGCTGGTTTCCTGAAATAGAATGTCTCGTGGACAGGGAAGTGGACATCATCGGGATGATGGACAAGATGGTCATTAAAATCATGGGCCTACTGGTAATTTATTACTTTATGTAATTATTTCGTTTATGAACTACATCATCTTGAATGAAGTAGATAATGGATAATTATATGATAATTTGTAAGAATTTAAACATTAGAAAATATTTGAAATTGGAAAAATGAAACACTTAAATTATATGTCGAATGTACACGAAAGAATAATACTATTATTATTAAAAGCATTTTGTATGTGTCTTACGTAAGTTAGTTTCCAGTTCATACCCAATAGACAATGCTCATTGCTATCCCCTTTTACTATCCCTCTATTTGTCATGTTTTGAGTCAAAATTATAATGATAATGACGATGGAGATTGTTAAATGGAGTCTCTTATTGACGGTCATTGATAGGCATTGCCCGTTAGTTGTCAGCTCCTAGATAAAAAATATATGTGTATGGAGTTTTTTCAGGTACACTTAATTGAAGTATTATTTTTATGGTAAAAAAGAAAACGTTACCAATATATATGGCTGAATCTGAAGATCTTGTCGGTGCCCTTTACTTATTTAATGCTGTCGTTGTACTGTGTGCGTAGTAGGATTAGAAGTAGCAGCAGCAGCGGCAGTAGCAGCGACAGTAGCAGCTGTTTTACTATTACAGTTGTGGCTTAAATTCATATAAAGATCGTTGCTTCGATATATTTGTTAATTGTTTAATCAACGTTTATAACGGTTACTTTTCGCTCCTGACAAAGACTTCTGCACGAACGCGCATAGCGGTAAATATCTATAAATACCTATCGTTTTTCGTGGAAGTTTGAAACTCCGCTTTTCCTGTATTCTCTGCAAAAACAGTTGAATTGATATAAAATCCGACGACTACAACAAAAAAGATTTAAAAGATTTATGTGCAAGATATGTTTACAGAGTTGTTACAACCGCACCTGTTTACATACATAAACGCGATATCTTATATGCTTTAACACAACATTAATCCAATTGGTCAAAATATAACATCTTGGATGAGATAACTCGTTAGACGCAAAACAAATAACGCAATAAAAATCGTCATGCAAATATCGTTATGTAAAATTTCGTATGGAACCTGAGCGCTGTATAGAAATATACAAATATTAGTTGTATTACATAAAGCATGTATAATGGTAATAATGATTATGCAAAAAAAGAAGACAATAATAATAAACTTGTGTTTCAAAGTGTTTACGCTTTTAAAAATAGTCCGGTAAAGGGAAACAGATAAAAAAAAACTGCTGTTTACCGTGCAGTATAAGTAATTAACATGTCTGCGAAATGAAAATAAATAAAACGTCAGCGTATTGTTTTTACAAGATTGCATGCACATGTCACACAATATTTTGTTAACAAGGACATTGCTAAGATCAAGGACGATAGATGTTGTCTACTGTGGACTTTTAGTTAAGGTGGCGCAGTTCGTGAGTCCAGTCTTCATGAAGTTTATTTCTATAGCTTTCAAGGTGCAAAAGATCAAAGGCAGTGCACTCTTAATATTTTTAGCGCATGCGCAAGCTTGACTGGAGCCACTCTGGCCGCATACTGATTAAGACCCATTTTCGCGTAACGCGGCTCATATTGTTTACGCATGTGCACGAAAAACCACGGTTATCTTTCTTTAGGCCTTTAAAACGACAATCAATCTGGTTCTAATCACTAAACGAGCTCAAAAGTGCTTCTATATGCCCACAGCTTTTGTTCTATTACTCGAGTGTTTCTCTTCCAGCCACACAAGACTAAATAAACCGAGCTTTACATTCAGCTAAGCTAACAGTCGGATTCTCTTACAATCCAGTTGACCGGAAATCGTATCACGGAGTCAAGCGGAGAATTCGAATCGCTTACCGGCTTTATACAGCCCGCCAACGAGCTGGCCAAGGTTAAGAACCAGTCGTTGCTGACGATGCTGCCGATACTGCGCAAGGTACCCGGCTGTAATCTCAAGAACCTGTACGACGCACTCAAGGCCGGGAAAATAGATCTGCGACATTGCTTCCTAAATGGGACAGAGGTTTGTTTACTTCCACGCTAAGAATACACGCAGAAAGCACAATCATGTAGTAAAGCCATAGTAATCAAATGTTACACCAACATCTGTCTGATAACTACAATATTCACTGCAGTCACCGAATACGTTATCTCCATAAATGCATTTATTGGAAATAGTTAAACATCATGTATCTTTAATAAATAGATATAGATTTCTAATTTACACGACCAGACTTTATACATGGATATTTAGTGGTCATATGGTGCTGATACATGTTAAGATTTGTTGTTACACGCGCTTCTCACACAATCCCCACTCCCGGCCGGCGCATTTGGTTTTGGTTTGGTCATGTAAGAAGGTCAAGGTTTCCTTCGTGTACTCCCCACCTCCTCCGCCAACCAAAGCACAAAACAATTTCAGAATCAAATGCATTCCTATAAAACAATTAATAGATGGAAACTGCATCTATACTTCAAAATCGATCACAATTTATCCAAATTATTTATCACCTTATGCGACCTGTGAGGCGGAAGGACTTAATAATTTTACACATTTAAACACATATAATTGTCTTGCAGCAAAGCATGCGCGGCCTCGTGTTTATGTTGAGGAGTTTGCGCGTTACCATGGAGATGGAAGGCGGAGAGTCCTGGATAGACGATGATTTCATCATGGGCGTTGTCATGGACCTAATACCCGCAGGTAGCGAACATTACAAGGTCTGTTCTTATTACAGATCTAACGACAAATTAAAGAAACGATGTAATATTTAGTCCACTTGAAAATAGACATTTTAAACCAATTTGTTCATGAATTGCATGTGAACGAATCCAAGGGATTGGTAAGAAATACCAAACTTAGCACAGATGTCAGTCCTGTCTTATCAAAGAAATTATAGCTTATCAAGAAGCGACGGAATGTCTAGCCCACTGCAAACAGACCGATATGGTTCTGAAAGAAGGATATGTGAAAGAAACCAAGGAATTAAACACATTTACTGAAATTCTTCATAGACCTCAGTGCATAAAAAATCTGCTTATTCAGAAAATGTATCGTTATTCAATTTTGTCGCGTGATTGTGTATTAAGATGGAGTACAGGTCGCATTTACAAATAATTGAAACCTCAAGATAAATAAAACACATTCATGTAATCGGTTAGAGTGTAAGCAGTATTGGTCAATATTTCATGCTAAGGCAACGTTAGAGATTAACCCATGTATGCCTAGTGGACTCTCCCATCTTTCTAAATTGGATCAATTTATTTCCAAAATTAGGGATGTCTAGTATATTTATTTCTATATTTAGAATATTTTGTTCAGAAATTCGTTTAAGCCAACAGCGCAGACCCAGATGAGACGCCGCATCATGCGACGTCTCATCTGGGTCTACGCTGTTTGCCAAGGCATTATTTCTAGACGCTAGGCATAAATGGGTTAAGCCGTGCTCTAGTTTTTAATTGTGATTCCTCGTTTTGTAAAGCGTTAGTGAATAACGTAATAAATACACTCAATATTAATTTCACATATAATCTTCTGATGATAAAAGTTATTTGTCCATGATCATCACAACTTGTTATAGATGTGTATATTTGCTATTGGATAGACATACCCAAATGCAACTAAACATTAACTTAACATATAATGGTATGTATGTTGTTTCAGCCATTGTGCCTTTACAGAACACCATCTCGGTTTTATTCCTTGTGCTCGTGCACAACCCAGCTGTTCAGGACAAAATACGCGAGCATTTAACGTCCCTGAACGCTGATGTTACCATCGACGACATCCAGAAGTTACCATACATCGAGGCGTGCATTCTGGAGCTCAAGCGCTTCCATACGCCACTCCCGGTGTCCGCAAGACACTGCAATCGATCTGGGGACGCTATAATTGAGGATTACAACATACCAAAAAATACAGAGGTATGTGTACGATCCGCGTCATGCGAAAATATGTCTTATTCGATATGCGGGCAGTGTAGTTCCAGACAAGTGCGTGCATTCGAACAGTCTAGTCAGTAGGTACCCTGCTTATGAGACAACGAGCCTAAAAGTGACTTGATAGCCGTCAAGGTGGTTCATGAATAGACGACACATATTGCATTAGACCAATTTTCGCATGACGCGGATCGTATTGCTTGTGTAATCATGGGATGTTTATGTTAATGCAAATTATCCGATTCTTATTAGTTGTGAATATCATAAGATACAAATTGTATGTTTTCCAATGTAACCGGATATTATTTTGTTTAACAATATTAAAAATAATTAATTGCGTACGAGGCACTTTTTATTAATTACTAACCCTAATAAGAAGCCAGTATTTTTTGTGGTTGTTCCTTTACCACTTACTTTAAGCAAATTATAGGACTGAATACCACTTTTAAAGCGAGAATGCACGATTTTGTCAAATATTTATGAATTTATATAAAATGTGTAAAAAACTTATAATACATATATTATTTCAATATATATTAAAATAAAAGTTAGGAGAACATGTGTCAAAAAATGCAAAATAAGCCAGATATTTAATTCTGAAATCGAAAATGCCTGTACAGTCAAATTCGCCAGCATGTATATCATGCATGTACGATGTGAATATAAATTTTGTTTTACAGATTATTTTAATTTCCTTCAACGATATCTATTCATACGACAAACGGACACTAACTCCGATCCTAATAAAAAGACGAATGCTTCGGTTATTGTAGGAAAATATGTACGAAATATCTTCGTCACAATCGGCTCGGGGCGTTAATTTGTCTTTGCTACATTTTATGAAATTCGTCTTCAATCTGTTGTTTTTTTTTTGCCATTTTTGTGTTATTGTAACATATTTTTATCAATATATTACAATTTAACAGATATACAAATCGTGCAGTCCCGCTTTAACCTTGGCGCGTGTGCCGTAGTGGATACATGCATTAAGGGTTTACAGACCTATATCAGTATTGGTAAAATATCTTTACAAATGCTTTCTAAAATATAGGGTTTTTTTTGTATTCCAATTAAATACAACTCACTGGATAAGTATTCCGTATTGCAAATCTTTCCGTTTGCAAAATTGGGAATGCGGACCACTTTTATGTTTGATGTATAGAAACTATCCTTAACGTTTTCCGTGCGACATGTGGAAACCACGTTCTACTTATAGAAAAGACCAAAACACAAGTCAGTTTTATGCGCATTTGGTGAAAAAAAACCCACAGAAATGTCTGTGTTAAAAATTAGGGTATGTCTAAAGGATAAATATTTTCCTGGATAAAAATATAACAATACCATGTGATACATCTATATTAAATGATTAAAAGGAAGTTATGCAAAGAATATAATATATCACAATACAAATATTTCCAAAATGACGTTGTTAAGTGTTTAATTTACCGGATTGATCCTCAGGACCTAGTTGTTCAAACAATTAAATGTTATTTGATGATTATCATTCTTAATTTACAAACGCATTTGATTATACTCCGTGAATTAAATACGGTCCAGACTCAGAATACATTTATAACCAGCGAAATTCAGCCTCTACATCGAACTTTATGATAGTAAACAAAGAGCACTTTGTTTCGAAACTTTAAACGTGGTTGATTAAATACTTCTGGATTGAGGAGGTGTAATAAAACATAACGACTACCGGATATTTAAAAAAAATACTACAACAAAGAACAGTTTGTCTATGTTCACGGAAAAAAAAACAACAAAGTAATAAAATGTTTCGAACATTTGTCGTTTCAGATATTTTCCAACTTGTTCGGGATTCACCACGACGAGAGGTTCTTTAACGATCCCTGGTCTTTCAAGCCGGAACGCTTCATTGCGGAAGATGGGTCTCGAGTAGGGCCCGAACATCCTGTCATGAAAAAGTAAGAGTTAATGTTATTAGACTTGACAAGTCATGCGATTTTTTAACTCAGCTGTTATCCAATTCTTCGGCATTGCTGTCGTGTTTCTTGTTATCTCAGCTTTGCTTTTTTTCCGTTAGAAATTCTATGCTTTATGTAACGTAAACCACGGTTATGAAACTTATCAGACATACCTCATTACTAAGCTAACGAAAATCACAAATAAGTGTGTTCCAAACCGGAAGTCATCGCCTCGAAGTGAGCCTACTCTACTTACAGAATCGTCATAAGGAATAACTGATTCGCAATTAAATCACCGCCGTTTATTAAACATGTACTTAAGTATGCTTCACTTTTCAGCGCAACATATGTTAAATACCAAACATAAAATCACGTGTATCTCTTCATTACAGCATGGTGGTCACGGGAGTGGGTCCAAGACGGTGTCTCGGCTCTACGTTTTCAGAGAAAGTCATATTCCTTGTGGTTGCCATGCTCATGAAGAACTTTCGACTGTGTCCAAACAGACAACAAGAGCTTCCACTCTGCGACCCCAGAAAGTTCACCTCCGGTATCGTGACGAAGTCGCCCGATTTCACCTGCGTATTTCAGCCTTATATGCTCTAACAATATTTTGTTAACGACTAGAAGCACAGATGGGTGCTTGAGTCATTTGAGCTGTGATTTTATGCTTTTTCGGACCGCTGAAGGTCTTGATTGTGTGTTATTGGATCGACAATCGAATTATTATAAACCTAAATATGCTATATTTATTGCGTTTTATTACTTATTATGTTACACGTGACGTGTAATTTTTACATTTGAACATTCACATTGTTAATGTTTTGCATACCACGTTAATAAAAAAAAGTATTCAGTACTGAGTTAATTTTATTTTGAGAAACATCTTAACACATGACTGGAATGAAATAAATATACCAGTCAGGAGATTCATTGACATGTACAGTGTAGTGAAACTGTGTCATCTTGATTGCATTGCTAAGTACAATATCATCATCATCATCATCATCATCATCATCATCATCATCATCATCATCATCATCATCATCATCATCATCATCATCATCATCATCATCATCATCATCAACAACAACAACAACAACATCATCATCAACATCATCATCAACAACATCATCATCATCATCATCATCATCATCATCATCATCATCATCATCATCATCATCATCATCATCATCATCATCATCATCATAATCAATCCCTTCACCGGTTTAATCTTTGGGGGGAAATGAGGGACGACGACACAGAAACCCTCCTCCAGCCAGGTCTTTTGTGTGCTGTTGAGAGTAATTTATCTGAGGGAAGTTATGTCCACTCTTATATTATCCATCCAACTTTTCTTCTGACGTCCTAGACGTGGACCTCCCTCTAGCGTGCCCTGGAGAACAGCCTCACACAGAGAGTCGTGCATGGTGACGTGTCCAAGCCAAGTCAGCTTCCGTTGATTGACGATCGCCAGTTGACGCCCTTGTGGACCAACAAGTGTTGCGATCATGATCCGGACGTACTCGTTGGTATTGTGCTCCGTATAGGACATTTTGAGAAGTCTTCGGAGACATTTATGTTCAAAGACCTGTATCTAGCGTTCTGTGTCCGCGTGAAGCGTCCAGGCCTCGCAGCCGTAGAGTAGGATGGATACTTCGAGGGACTTGTAGAGCCTGTACTTGGTGGGGAAGCTGATGGAACTGCATTTCCACAACCTTCTCAGTGTTGCCAACTCTTCGGTCTCCATGGCAATTTTAAGTCGGACCTCAGCGGTACTCGTACCATCCTTGGACAGTGTTGCGCCCAATTACTTGAATCTGGTCACTTCTTCTAGCTTCATGCCATTCATGGTGATGTCTGCACTGGTGTTGGTCGTGGTGACCTCCATCCCGTATGCTCTTGCTTGTTCACAGCGTCTGTTTGTGAGATCTTTAGTTCACATCTGGTGCCAACCATGAGGTCAATGTCATCAGCAAATTTGGACATTAGTCTTTCACCGATGGGGATAGAGGTGAGGTGGTTTTCTCAATGAAAAGGAAACAGGACGGGAGAGAGTAGACATCCTTGACGGACGCCCTCTGATTTCACGAAGAAGCCCCCCCCCCCTGCTGTCCGTTGAGAAGAACTGCGCTGATGGCGTTTTCGTAGAGTTCTTGAATGGCTATCACCAGCCTTTTGTCACTGTTGAATCTTCTCATAACATGCCATAGGCCATCATGCTACACGCAGTCGAAAGCTTTCTTAAAGTCAATGAAGCTGTGGAAGAGCACCCAGCTCGGATTTAACCCTTTACATTCTGGGAAATTTGTCGTCTGCTAAAATGTTGTCTGCTGAATTTCTAAAATTAGCATTGTCTTCATTTTTTTATAGAATACTATCAGAATAGCAAACAGTTTGGATCCTGATGAGACGCCACGTTTTGTCCAAACTGTTTGCAAAGTCCTTCAAAATTCGGTTCCAGCACTGAAAGAGTTAAGCCTGCTCCTCGGCCTTATTTTTCAATCGATGAAGGATGATGCGTAGCCTGACTTTGCTGGGATTACTGATTAGACTCATGGTGCGGTAATCCTCATTATATAAGAGTACAATAAGCTTAATACTAAATAAACAGGACAAAAAGTATCAGAGGACCATTGAATGTTCACATAAAAAACTGAAACTCAGTGGTATTATTACTCGAGACCCCTGATTTGGTGATATTTTTGACGACAGAGACATAATTTGCACATATCTTCAATGTAATTCTTTATGATATATTTAACACAACCGCACAATAGGCCAATCTAGACCCAATAGAAAAAATATGGAAACTTATTTTTTTTAGTACCGGTAATATTGCTATATGTGCGTATTAAAATGTGAGTGCGGTTTCAGAGATGAGATATTTTTGAATTTTCACTGTTTACATATGTGTCTTGTTCTGAGAAAACTGGGCATAATTCATGTGCGTAAAGTGTCGTCCCAGATTAGCCTGTGCAGTCCGCACAAGCTAATCAGGGACGACACTTTCCGCTTTAATGGTAATTTTATTTTCAAGGAAGTCCCTCCTTACCGGAAATCAAGTTTAGGCGGAAAGTGTTTAATGTAGTTTAAGCACTACATTAGTTAAGATTTTCTATACAGCTTTGTGAGCATTACCCTTGATCGTGTTTTGAACTACGTTTATATGTAAGAATTGACAAGGAAGTCATTAAAAGAAACGAAAGAAAATGAACCGAAGTTCTTGTGTCTAGGTTTTAATGTGTTTTGAACACTTAATTGAATGAAGTCTTCTGTCTGTTATATCATTTACGCTAAGTAAAAGTTATAACAGTTTTTACTTTCAATAATAAGCCAGTATCAGTAGGCATTTACCGGTACCTGACGTTCTGCGTATATCGTAACGGTTGGATTACGGAATTGTTTTAAAAAAATTCGCTGGTTAAGTTAGGTTTTCCGTAGTTTTCAACAGTATTTCAGTCTTATTATAACGGGCAGTTCACATATTCATACGTTTCCTTTGTTAGCTGGTTTAACAGTACAAAGTCCATTTACTTATGTTAGTAACTGAAAATTACCCCACTTGACTCCGTAAAAAAGATTCAATGGCCAATCCCTTCACACTTTAACCCTTTGCATGCTGGGAAATTTGTCGTCTGCTAAAATGTTGTCTTCTGAATTTCTAAAATTAGCATTTTCTTCGATTTTTTTCAAAGAATACTATCAGAATAGCAAACAGTTTCGGATCCTGATGAGATGTGGCGTCTTATCTTGATCCAAACTGTTCGCAAAGGCCTTCAAAATTCGGTTCCAGCACTGAAAGAGTTAAGAAGGCTTGGCGTGGATAATGACACTCTTATCTAAAGTGATTAATGAAGGACTTTTGACACTGCTTGTGTGTCAAGCAGATTGAAGGGAGTATATACGATTTTTTTTCAAAATATATAAAACATCGATTGATAAAACACTAGAATAATTATGAAATTTGTGAAGAAACAGTGATACTGAACATTTACCATGCTCTAAAATATCCAGTATAGGCATATTTTGACGATTTAAAACCTGAAAATTATAAAGCGCTGCAACGCGAAACGATTGAATTATTTGGAAAGTTCTGTTGTTGTTGTTATATTTTGGATACTATGCTTACTTACTAAGATTGCTTACATGTATATTAAGTATAAAATACATCACTCATTGTATGAACGTGGATGGCCGAGAGGTCTAAGTGATAGACTTTTACTCCCGGGGTCAAAAGTTCGAGCCTAGTTGAGGTTTACTTTTTTTCTTTCTTTAATTTTATTCTTTTTTTTAATGGAACTTTTTAGAATTAATGTTTACATTTATAAATATAATATAAATATAAACTCAAAATAAAAATAGCATTTAATGACAAACTTCAATACATTCCAAAATCTGTTAAAAGTCCTCTTTAAGTCTCTGGCTATTTATGTACACTTCGTTGTGCATTTACACGTCGAGAATAAGCCACTATCAATGCATTGGTTTATTAGTATTAATTTTATATTGTATTTTTGTGTTATCAGATTTTTTTATTTCGTATAATCCATTGTCATGGAAGGTTGACCTTAACTCTTTCAGTGCTGGAACCGAATTTTGAAGGCCTTTGCAAACAGTTTGGATCCAGATGAGACGCCACAGAACGTGACGATTCATCAGGATCCAAACTGTTTGCTATTCTGATAGTATTCTTTGAAAAAAATCGAAGAAAATGCTTATTGTAGAAATTCAGCAGACGACATTTTAGCAGACGACAAATTTCCTAGCATGCAAAGGGATAATACACGTAAAGTTCAGGCTTCCCTATGGAGCTTTGGGAATACCAGCCCAGACCATCAACGAAATGAGATCGTTCAAACCATCGCAACTATATTTCTGGTGTACAGAAAAATGTATTCATGCATAAAAGACAATTAAACTCTTTGCATCATCCCCACTAATCTGAGCAGATTTAATCACACGAAATATTTTGGTTCAGCAACAATTGTGACAATAAAGTCGGCATCGTCATAACAATCCTGTAAGTCAACAGCATTTGATTGATTGTACATTGAACAGATAGTTCGTGTTATATTTCTCATTCTTTTTTGTGATTGGTTATATATTGCGAAAATAAAATGTTAACATAAAGATCGTATATACTCGCTTAAAACAAATTTTAGCAAAATTTGCGTGTCAATAGCTTAAAATACTAATTATACTATATGCATTTAATGATATTAATCACGTTTATATCAATCTTAAATAGTGAATGACGTATTCTTGTGAAGTTCACAATAATAATTGACTACCAGTATATCATTACATGTATTTTGTTTTAGAAACCAACCTCGTGCGTTTGACATATTATTTTCTGAACATTTTACTGAGAACAGGTAAACAAAGGGAAATATTTTTTAAACATTTATTTTGGCATTTTCATTATATACCGCTTAAACAAATTCAAATAAGAAAAGAGGTTTTATTAGTTCATGTTAGTGACCATCAGGGTGGATCATGATTGTATCAATAAATCATCGTCAATGTTGTTAAACTTACGTCTTGAATGCAAAGGATACTAAAAAGAATAATTTGAAGAAAATGAATTATTGATTGATATTTTCAAATATTTAGGTTTGTTAACGTACGTCAAGCTTATCGATAAACTGTTACAAAGTTTGGCACTGAAATTATAATCAGCTATTAACATAATTTCACAGACATTTAAAAAAAGTTGACACCAATGCACCTTCTACAATCCCATGCACTGTTCACCAATCTCGCTCCTGATGCTATTCATACCAATTATCACACTGAAATGGCATTGTAAAAATACCATTCCTGCGTTAAGATATTTCTTTAAAAAGAATGATCGCAATGTTTTTCTTTATTATTATGGTATGTATTGAAATAACAATGCAACTTTCAATTGTAAACAACAGTGACATATTAAAATATATCGTACTAAGTAAATACATACAATAACTTATCAACAATTAAGTAATACAAAGCGAATGGTGTCATTTATGTCAACGTCGATTTAAGTGTAAAACACGTAAATCAAATCAGAACGCAATATAAAAAGTCATATTGCAACATCGTGCTGTTAAAACAAACATTCAATATAAGAGTCGCGTTCTGAGAAAACTGGGCATAATGCATGTGCGTAAAGTGTCGTCCCAGATTAGCCTGTGCAGTCCGCACAGGCTAATCAGGGACGACACTTTCCGCCTAAATTTGATTTTTGCTAAGAAGAGACTTCATTTAAACGAAAAATGTCATAAAAGTGGAAAGTGTCGTCCCTGATTAGCCTGTGCGGATTGCACAGGCTAATTTGGGACGACACTTTACGCACAAGCATTATTCCCAGTTTTCTCAGAACGCAACACATAATAACACCATTATGTCCTTCCGCCGGCTTAACTTCACGTTTTTGTGAACAAGTTTCAATACAACGGTATCAATCACGATACATAGTCGGACGCTGATTTGATCCGGCTAAACGTCACGTTTGTAAGAACAGGTTTCAATACAACGGTAACCATGACGATACATAGTCTGATGCTGATTTGTCTTTCACAGCATAACAGGTAAGTGTAATGGAGCACACGTTAAGTGTTCATGTAATGTGATTGTCAAATCATGTAACAATTAAGTTCACTAGCGGTCTGAAATGGCAAAAATTAAAAACACATCTCGCCGAAACACCCATATACCACGTCAAGCACATTTAGGTAAAATTGAGAAAACATTCTTAGAGAATAGTGGCTTTTTCACGCTGGCTGAAAGACGCATTTGAAATCGGGCGCCTTCGTCACAATACCGGATGTGAACTTTCTTGGGTCGCAGGGTGGAAGCTCTTGTTGTCTATTTGAACACAGTCGAAAGTTCTTCATGAGAATGGTAACCACAAGGAACATGACTTTCTCCGAAAACGTGGAGCCGACACAACGTCTGGGACCTACCCCCATCACCACCATGCTGTAATCAAGATATTGACATGTGTTATGTTTTATGCTTCAGGTACGTTGGGCTGAAAAGTAAGTGCATATGCGGAAACGTTCAATAAACGGTGGTTAATTAATAGCGAATCAGTTATTATTTGTAATGAGTTTGCACGGATAATAGCCTCACCGAACCGAACTCGTTTTAAGGCGATGTCTTCCAGTGTGAAACAAACTGATGCGCTTCTTTTGCAACTCCTCGAAATGAGGGTAAACATTTTATATAAGTTTTTATTGAAACATAAAAGCTGGCATTTATATTTAAAACAGCATAGAAACCAGACCAAAGAAAAACGAAAGCAACATAAAAAACGACTCTCAGCTGATTGAAATGAGCCTTGTTCTGAGAAAACTGGGCTTAATGCATGTGCGTAAAGTGTCATCCCGTATTAGCCTGTACAGTCCGCACAGGCTAATCAGGGACGACACTTTCCGCCTAAACTTGATTTTTGGTAAGGAGGGACTTCCTTGAAACTAAAAATACCATATAAGCGAAGTGTCATCCCTGATTAGCCTGTGCGGACTGCACAGGCTAATCTGGGACGACACTGTACGCACATGCATTAAGCCCAGTTTTCTCATAACGCGGCTCAAATAATCGCATGCATGGTTGAACACATAAAATGTTAACGCTTACTTTTTCATGACAGGATGTTCGGGCCCTACTCGAGAACCATCTTCCGCAATGAAGCGTTCCGGCTTATAAGACCAGGGATCGTTAAAGAACCTCTCGTCGTGGTGAATCCCGAACAAGTTGGAAAATATCTGAAAAATAGATGATTATCGGTAAATGTTTGCTAATAATTGTGAACATAAAAAGTTATTTGTTTAAAGATATTCTGCAGAATTCCTTCTTTCTTTAGTTTATTCGGATTTTGGAGGATAATCGAACGCGATTGTAAATTAAATACATGTATGATAATAATGAACGAACGGTTTATTGTTTGAACAACTGGGTCCTGCAGGATCAATTCTGTGCATTAAATATAAAACAAAAGAACTGTTCCTACTTTTTGACTGTGATCACATGTTTTATATTAATGAACTTTCTATTCAATAATGTAATGTTTATAACACTTTATCGATGGATACCAGGCAAAGAAAATCCGAAAGACATAACCTCGAATTGCTTCACATAAAAAGATTGATTTTTGAAACCAAATGCGCATACTAGAAGAATAGTTAAAGGATATTCCGAGTCCTTCCATCCTTTATTTTAAATTTTAATTTCTGACAGAAAAAAGTCTCATTTCCAATACTGTAAAACGTTCTCTTAATATAAAAAATAATAGTCCTTAAAGCGAGATTATACGATTTTGTCTAATATTTATTCATTTATATAAAATGTGTCAAAAAACTTATTAAACATATATTTCAATATAAATTAAAATACAAGTAAAGAAGAACATTTGTCGAAAAATGCGAAATAAGCCAGATATTTAATTCTGAAATCGAAAATGTCTGTACAATCAAATTCGCCAGCATGTAAATCATGCATGTACGATGTGAATCTAAATTTAGTTTAACTGTTCATTTAAAATTCCTGCAACGATATCTATCCATACGACACACGAACACTAACTAAAAAGACGAAAGCTTCGGTTATTGTAGGAAAATATGTACGAAATATCTTCGTCACAATCGGCTCGGGGCGCTGATTTGTCTTTGCTGCGTTTTATGAAATTCGTCTTCAATGTATAATTTTTCTTGCCTATTTTGTGTTATTTAACGTATTTTGTCATAATATAACAATTCTACACATATAAAAAATCGTATAATCTCGCTTTAATGTATGACATAAGACATAAATCCAATTGAGCAAAGTACATGCTCACTATATCACACGAGCGTGGGTAAGTGAAAGCGGCTAGACGCGGTTGATAGAGTTGTTAACAATCGCGTTCTTTGCTTCTAATAAATCGGATGGAACAACCAAAACGTCTCATACTTAGGACTGCTAACTAAGAGTATTTGTCCAAGTGCATTGTCTTACATATTTTGGCTGTGGCACGAGCAAAGTAACGATCGCTATAGAAAGCGGGACTGGTTGCATATGTTTGTGTTTTACACAATACCGTATTTACTATGAGTTTCGCTACTTATACCTACACATCTTATTGCCCAAATAGACATACACCTACCTCCGTATTTTTCGGTATGTTGTAATTTTCAAACATAGCATCACCAGATCGGTTGCAGTGCCGCGCGGACACCGGAAGTGGCGTATGGAAGCGCTTGAGTTCCAGAATGCATGCGTCGATGTAAGGTAACTTCATGATGTCGTCGATTCTGACGTCAGCGTTAAGTGACGTCAGTTCACCGCGTATTTTGTTTTGAACTTCAGGGTGATGTACGAGAACCAGGAATAAGACGGAGAGAATATTCTGTAAAGGCAAAATGGCTGAAAAAATAACAAGTGAAGGTTAATGTTAAGATACAGGTCAACCCAATAAAAAACTAATCTATATTCATATCAAATTGTGTTCCTAAGTTTATAATTGACTTTATATCAGTAGAAAGTGGTTAATGGTTCATTTGAATACTCTTACACTATACGAACAGTATATATTGGATAGAAAAACAATACGACAGCTCGTTTGCGGTCCATAGCTCGAGACTACAACATAATTATCTTCATGCCTCACGTGTTTTACATTGACCAATATAATTCACATATTCGATTTCATGTGAAGGTGTTGTTTTACGAGAAGCCTTAGTTCAATTTATTGGTTATTAGTATAGTCTAAGGTTTGTAGATTGGAGTCATTACCTGCGGGTATGAGGTCCATGACCACGCCCATGATAAAGTCATCGTCTATCCAGGACTCTCCACCCTCCATCCCCATGGTAACGCGCAGATTCCTCAACATGAACACGAGGCCTCGCTCGCACTGCTATATAGAGAAAGGAACATCTGAAGGTAGGTGCTACATTTTGGAAAACTATTAATTTGGGGTTAAAATACAAGCTACACTATTTAAACTCATTTCATAAACACATTCTGGTATCGTATAATTATTGGAATGAAAATTCTGGTCAAAATGCTTTCCAGAATATGAAAATAGTTTTTATTCAAATGTTGATATTTACATTGAAATCGGTTTTTATGATGTTCTATTTTGTGAAGCTTATGGTAGACATAGGCCTTTTACAACCGTTGCGTTTCTGCTACCTTAATTGCATGACGATGATCGGAATGTTAAATATAAACGATACTTTGTCTCCAAAGCTTTTTTGTCTAAACCGAGATGTTGTTGATACTTGTTTTTGTTGCATTGTATCATGCCTCAAAGAGTAACAATTCTACTGCCCTGGTTTGTATACAACAATCGAGTAATTAAATCAAAAATAAATATAATTGTATTCCCTTCCATTGCCATTATATTTTGAATCCTGACGCACTGACGTTAATTTTTATATACGCGTTAAAGTTTGGTTAGCAATGCTTGACAATATGTGAGGTCTGGACCACCTGAAAACCGGCTAAGACCTGCGATGTTTGCCTTATACATTTGTGTGGTCTAATCTTAGGCGATGTGATCTTAACTCTTTCAGTGCTGGGACCGAATTTTGAAGGCCTTTGCAAACAGTTTGGACCCAGATGAGACGCCACAGAACGTGGCGTCTCATCAGGATCCAAACTGTTTGCTATTATGATAGTATTCTTTGAAAAAAATCGAAGAAAATGCTAACTTTAGAAATTCAGCAGACGACATTTTAGCAGACGACAAATTTCCCAGCATGCAAAGGGTTAAAATCATAAACGGACTGCAGTGTATAATAATGTTTCTCTCCTGATTTGCCGGAGTAAGTTTCAATTTGTTTACATTTTACAAAACGTTGAGGATCAGGGTAACAATTATTGGGGACGATTTGGAACAAAACTCCACTGCCTACAAATAAGACATTAGCCGTTTTGAGTGTTAAAAGATAGCACATTGTTTTTGGTTTTTTAAATACAGACAACTTTAATCTAATTCTATTTCAGACAAAAAAGAACATAAGGTCCTATGTCGCTCACCTGACGATATATTTTATGAGGTACTCCGCTGTGATTGTTTTGGTTAATCGTGTAATTTGTTTTAACCCATACATTTATTTTTCTTATCTACTAAACTTAATAAGGAGATCTTTTCCTATTAAGATACACAATTTTGCAGTTTTTTAATACATGCAATAATGGAGATTAAGTTTTTTTCACGACTTGAGTAATATACGTATTTTTTTAAGAGATATTGATATTTCTTATGTTATAAAACATATTATTTGATTAATTTGTAATATTTATTCAATTTACCCCTGTCCCATTGAGAAAGACCTCTCGCAGGTCATTTTTCTTCGCCTCCAGTGCGTCGTACAGATTCTTGAGTTTACCGGGTACCTTTCGCAACATCGGCAATTTCGTCAACACCGAGGCGTTCTTTACCGTGGCCAGCTCGTTGGCGGGCACTATGAAGCCTGCCAAGGAGTCGAACTCCCGACTCGACTCCGTGATACGATTTCCGGTCAACTGAATTGTAAGAGTAACTGGTTGTTATTTTCGTGTGAAACCATTTATGTGAGGCTTGATTGTATTTTTTACTTTGAAACACTCACTTTATTTCAAGTGATGTTAAGGTTTTCCTAAGGTCCGGATTCGGATGGAGAGACGGACAGACGATGACGCCAACATGCTGACAAATGGAGGTGCGCACACACGGGCGGAATGATGCCGATAAACTTATTAAGACTAATTTTTACTAATTAAGACTCTCAATACATTATTATTAAGAATAGGCATCTGTATATCAAGGATTCGAACGGAAGCAAATATCGAGACAGGGAAGAATACCCAAAAGTACTGGAAATTGGTATTCGAACTAAATCGAATACCGGACCAGGGATGAATGTCAACCTCTGTTTAACGTATGCGAACTAAAGCGAATACTATATATTTAAAGCGCTTAATACGACGTACTCGGAAATCAACGAAAGTTGTGTGTTTTATTTCATCGCAAATAAATGCGCATTTGTTAATACGACACATAAACACAACTTTTTGTTATGCAACATATATGAGTAAACATGTCGGCATCGCTTTAAATTTCGTCGGTTTGAAATTCAGTATACATCGGTACTTATATAACACTGTCTGCTGAAGAGCATCCCTATTTTCCGCGAACACAGATCGTCAATACATTTTATCCACTGGTTTATCTCGCGCTAGTTGTTACTAGTATTTGTGTCCCATTTAATAAAGGAATGTGTTTTGTAGACAGTATTGAATGTCACTCTTTGCAAGTTAACTTGAGCGGTTGTAATATATCGCTATCTCCTTTTGACGTATTGTGTTAGGCATGGTTCAAGAGCCAAGACAAGTACGGTATCTGAAAACATGATCGGAAAACATTTACCAGTGCATACGAATGAACTAAGATCGAAGTTAGTGTTATACTAGTTGAGGCCTTTATAAATCCATAACTTATAAAAACGATCAAACGTCTATATTGTATGCATTAACTAATATTAACCCATTTATGCCTAGCGTCTAGAAAAAAGGCCTTGGCAAACAGCGTAGACCCAGATGAGACGCCGCATGATGCGGCGTCTTATCAGGGTCTACGCTGTTTGCTTAAAGGAATTTCTGTAAGAAATATTCTAAATACAGAAATAACTAAACTATACATCCCTAATTTTGGAAATAAATTGATCCAATTTAGAAGGATGGAAGTGTCCACAAGGCATAAATGGGTTAATAATTCTGGTTCTGATACAACTGCATGTACTACCGCAACAAATACTTCTGAGACTACGATATCAACAAAGGCGACGACAGCATCAGATTCTGATTAGTGTGATGCGGTAAGTAGCGTTTACCACTCAATAGACAAAATACTCTTTAATGTAAAATATTTCAACACACCTCGATACACATAATCATGTCAATCATCGTTAAAGGGACAATCCATGAAATAACAAGATGCACGTAGTTCTTTCGGCGACAACAGAGCAAGGCTATCACAAGGTCAATAATAATAATAATAATAATAATAATAATAATAATAATAATAATAATAATAATAATAATAATAAAAATATTAATAATAGTAATAATAATAATAGTAATAATAATAATAATAATAATAATAATAATAATAATAATAATAATAATAATAATAATAATGATAATAAAAATAATACTTTTTCTAATAATAATAATAATCATCATCCATATAATTGTTATCGTCATCATGAAAATCATCAATTTATCATCATCATTATCATAACTATAGTAAGTATTATTACTATTCAAAGCATAGTCCAATATTTTAATTAAATGTGTGCTTTCATCCGCTTTTAAAAATTAAAATTTCTTGATTTAATAATTATATATTATCGTACTAAGCCCATTGCCCATCGCCTATGAAACACAGCATCCAGAATAAAGCTACATAAAGAAATACATTACCACTAGGCCCATGATTTTGATGACCAGCTTGTCCATTATTCCTATAATGTCCACTTCCCTGTCTATGAGACATTCAATCTCAGACACCAGCAACCGTATCTCGTCAGTTACAGCACTGTAGAACCATTTTTCTTCAACCAATTGGTTCTCGAAAAAATTCGTGGCGGCGTTCTTCAGGAATTGCTGCTTATCGTCCATATTCCTGAACAATATGTCTTTGGAATTGTGTATAACGTATTTATTCATGAAGCTATGAGCTCGGTCATTGAATGCATTCGCGTGTTCGCACGTGGCAAACAACTTCCGGAGGATGTCCGGGTGGCTGACAACCATAAAATGCTTGCCCAGGATTTTGAACATAAACATGTCACCAAAGCGTTTTTGCCACTCCATGAACGTGAGATGCATGTGATCCATATCGAGGTTGAATGCCTGCCCGAACACGGGCACACCCCGGGGTCCCGGAGGTGACGTCATGTTACCGGCAGTGGTCAGTTTACCCGCTGGTGTACCATTGGCCTGGTGTTGTTCAATTCCGCCGTTATTGTTAAAAGGGCATTTGACGAGCCCAACGTCGTTTAATCTGAAACATGCACAAGATTTACAAGAACTAATGTTGTGTATAGACGTGTGAACACAACATAGTTCACCAACGAGGAGCAATTGCCCGGTACGACAAATATTTCAAATGGCTTTGTGAACAAACGATCAATAAAACATATATATATATTATAGTACTCAAAAGAGTGATTACAAATTAGAAATGATTTACATAACCAACCATGGTATAGACAGCGATCTGACCTGGATCAGTAACCGATCATGTGCTTATTGGCCAAGTTCAATGTTCTGATACATTTTGTTATTATCAAGATTTTACAAGGCCCTTATGACTTTTCTCTCATCCTTCGACGTTGCTCGTAGAGAAAACAAGGAAAACATGGACATCACATACAAAAAGAAGGCCCACGCGAGGGCAATTGAGGTCAACGGCGGCTCAACAGTTCAGTGGATCAATGTATGGCCCGCAAACTGAAGCACATCGGTTCGAGCTTAGATTTTTTAAATATGATACTTGTTGGTCGTTTTATTAAAATTACACAATAGAATAGTTGATGTCGATTTGATAAAATCTTAAATATACGTTATACATTTTTCAGTTTTTTGTTTGCATTAGTGTATGTACAAAAGTAATAAAACAACCAATTCGCATTAAATCTCAATCTCGGTGTATCAAGTAGTATCGGTATACGAACGTTTATCTTTATGATGCATAATTGTCAATGCGGATTTATGCATATTATTTTATCCCACTTTTACAGCGAATTCGGTTGATTAAAGCCCCGTTGATTAAATATCATCTGTAATCAACGGCAGGAAATGACGTCAATATTTCGACGAAATCTCGTCATAAATCCAGCGAAATTATCCAGTCAAACTAATTTTGTTTAAACTAAAAGGTTTTCAAAATAAAAAGTGGGATAAATAGAATAATAGTTTAGTGTTGATTATAGATCAGGTTTATCATGCTCGGCGCGAAAACGAAAAAGCACTCGCCAAGGCTCGTGCTTTTTGTTTTCTAAGCCTCGCATGATAAACCTGATCTATAATCAACACTAACCTATTATTCTCTATGTACACTAAAAACGTACACTTACTTATTATCAATGTCGATAATGTACAAAAATAACGCGTCTCGAACTTAACAATAACCACTTTATTGCTTTGAGCTGTAGCCACTAGCCTATCGATCGTTGAAGATCGACTCGCGATCGTCCTTCATATGAAGACAAATATCGCTGCACTATCGTGGTGTAATATATCAGTAAGGCTCAAAATGAAATAACAGCGAGGCTTGCCTTTTTATATTTGTGGCTAAAATATATTACATTCTGGTATCAAATTGTTTGTTTTGTTGACTCTTTTTTGTATTTTAACAAAGAATGAGGACATTATAGTTGATTCCGAGTAATATAACCTTCCTCCACACTTTGACTGATATAAACCATGTCACTGTTGACGTGATATTAAAATTATTTAAGGCCACTTTATAGCAGGCAGATATCCATGTAGTGGTATGATGAATGAATCAATATACATATGTCTTTAAATATCATAAAAGCACGATATGTGTTACCTAAATTAAAAAACGGCTACTTATTACAGCGAAATATACATTAGGGTCAGTATAGTCAATATATCGCATTACACATTCAGTAAACGTATTGCGTGAACGGAAGACAGTCATATACTACAGGAAAAACAATTGAAAAACCCTGATTGTCAGTCAGACCGCTCCTCGTCACTTGTCTTGGGGTTTTTAAGAAACAACTTGTTATTCATTATGCTGCCGGATCCTTCTAATTGAAAACTGCTCCCATCAATTGAAAATTGGTTATCATTAAGTAACCACACTTTACACGACTATCCTGTTATACAAGGTCTTATCAAAAAAACGTAGTGACAAAATCGGCTAATTTTCATTTTTTGTATTCGGTCATAATCGTGGAGAATATACAGTGCCAAATACTGATAAGGTTCTTTCAATGCATTAGTGGCGTTATCACACGCGATTTATTATAAAAGTCATGTGTAAAAAGTAAATAATAATACTACTAATAATAATAATTATTATAATGAATACTACTACTACTACTTATAATAATACAAAATAACAATATTAGACATTAAAAAACAATACCGTCAAACGAAAAATATAAATGTTGTTGCAAATAAAAACATTTGACAAAAAGTCATTAGTTTGACTCCTTTATAGGACACTGATCCATTTGGTAATGGAGCTCCACGACTTTGACCTGGCACTGAACCCAGTTAGCATAAATTATAGGTTTGAATTGTTTCTTATATTTGAATACGGTTGTGTTGCTTCACGATAACAGTATAAATGAAAAAATAGAGGAACGGTTCAGTTGATTGAAATCGCGTCAATAAACTGATCCCGGAAATCGCTCGAGATTGGATCGATAAACCCACTAATGCCTTGGTACAAACAACGCTGGCCAATTATATCAACCAATGACAGCTTGATTTAAATAATAAAGGTTCAAACGGTGTGTGATTTTGAAAGGAGTACAAATGGATCAGCTTTATTTGCACCAGCAGATTAATGTGGTGTGTATTTCCAAAAGGCTGCTTTTCCGGGATACATGTAGTACGGATAAAACATATTCGTCGCACAAATATATACATTAAATGCATTTATGCATAAAGGGTTATTTATGCATGAGGGTCTAAAACATTGTCTTTATAGGCGAACTGTAAGATTTAAGATAGTGTCTAGTACTGTACCAACACAGTCACCTATTTACCATGTCGCATGGGTGCAAAGCCAGCTGGTGATACATCGCAATTATTCCGTACCGAACGTAAAATAATGAACAGCCTTAAGGGATGTGAATTGTTTAAGTGAGCAAAAAGCGACGCTCAACTTCGCAAACAGTTTATGGCCTTCATATTTCACTGTTTAAATGAGATAAGTAGGCACAGGTAACCTCGAGTTGTTTACAAATTAAAACTCTTTACTTATAAATCTAATAATAACTGATATAGGTTAGTGCGCATATATAGACAGATCTGTACTATGCTGCTGAAAGAATGTGTTGTGAATTGAAACTAATTTAACTCAAATACATTTTAAACAGGTATATGTATGTCTATATACTAAAATGTACTATACATTTTTATCTCTCAACTTTCTAAGTGTTACATTATAAGGTATCATGTTTCACGTTTTCATGTTTGCAAAAGTAAACTAAACTTTTGAAGGAGCATGTTAATTTAAACGCGCTTTCTCTAGGCGTTGTATTGAAATTAACTACCGTAAACACGGTAAAAAGACAAGCAAAAACTAGCTTACTTCGTTTTTTCCGTGCTTCCCATGTTGCTTAACTCCCAGAGAAGTATGTTAACAGACTATTTCCGACTGCTTTATAAGTACACTGAATTGTATGTGTGTGAATGTTAGAGTTTATTTACAGGTCTCGCTGCGTCTTCACGACTGCCTTATGTGCGGACCTGCACACTGAATTGTATGAGAGCTACTGAATTGTATAAGAGCTACGCTGTATTATATATACATCCGAGTGTTCTGTACTTATCGATGCGTGTCATAGTCTGGCGAAGAGGATGGTCCTTGGCCGAGTTTGTATACATGCCGAACACGGATATGCAGTGAAGTTTTATCGTCATCGTATTACGCAACTCACTTGATTCCTTTAACCGGAGCAGGATTTGGAAAAATTCTTCCACACAAATGCGCGACTGATTTTATTAATTTGCTGAATCAGCATACATTTTACTGAATCAGGATCTGGGAAATAATACCACACAAATGCGCGACTGATTTTATGGATTTGCTGAATATTTGGGGAAAATCCAACAATACCAACGGATAATGTTTTCTATTAGCAAAAAAACTTAAATTTTATATCAAGACATATAAATATGCAAATATGAGCGACTTTTTTCTCCATACATAGACATATGTGTGTTTTATAAATCGTTATCGCTAAACTGTATGGGTCTTCAGAGGCTGTCAGCGGAAGAGTTACGTTTAATCGTGTTATGGAAAACTGCTTGTTGCTGAACTTGCACTAAATGTTATGTTTATTTGAAAGCTGCAACAGTTTGATACGTGCTGTTTGGATTCAGTAATTCGTATCCACCTACATGACGTGAATGTTGTCTTATTTCCAGTATTCAGAGGATGTCAGCGGTAGAGTACCGTCTTACTGTGTTATCGAAACCTGTTTGGTAATTGGTTGATTGGCATAAATAAAGGAAAGTATTGTTTAATAATGCCTCGAGTCTCCAGTTGAGTATTGGTGTATCGGCTTTTTCATGGAAATAACTAGGGTTCAAATGATATGATATGTGCTTATAATAGTATGCTGTGTGCTTCCCATAGTATAATGGGTGTTTGTTTTGGTATACTCTGGGTTTGTGATGATCTGCTGTGTGTTTGTGATGATATGCTGTATGTTTGTGATGATATGATGTGTGTTTGTGATGATATGTTGTGTGTTTGTGATGATACGATGTGTGTTTGTGATGATATGCTGTGTGTTTGCCATAGTCTGATGTGTGTTTGTCATGGTATTATGTGTGTTTGTTGTACTATCCTGTATATCGTTCTCATGAGTTACTAAGGGTTCGATTGATAATTGTTGGTTCATTCCCCTCTAGTTAATAAGTCGTTCCCACGACTCACTAACTCGTCCCCATGCGTTAGTTATCACGTTCCCGCAACTGTTTATGGTGTGCGAACTTCTTTGGGAACAAGTTACTAAGCCGTGGTTTCGAAATGAATGAAATCAAACACATGGCATATCTGTTACATGGCAGAACTAATTACATGTTGTGAAGTTCATTACAACATGCAGTAACATTTTAACACGATGCTATCATCGTTTTATGTCTATGTGTTTTATACGTTTACGAAATATACTATTCATGTTGTATCATTGTCACAATAAACCGCTTAATGGGTAGACGAAAAGCAATGAAAAATACCAGTACGTAGCATCCTCCTAGACAACCTGTAAATTGGATCATTGAATTTAAATTTATTGAGCGTGTTGTGATTTGTGTAGGCTGAACAAAACGCTTATTTTATAATAAAAACGTATGTGTGGGATTTTACAAAAGTTGAAAGCGAATCAAATTTACGTTTTTTATCAATGCAAATTCTTAGAATGCCAACAAACCTTAAAAAATGTAGTTATAATAATGCACTCAAGCAGGTACATTCAGTTCGAATGCGCATGATAAAACGACATAACTTAAATACTAATTTAAAGTGCACACAGCTCATAGTATTATATAATTACGCATCTGACATACACTTATATACCTTGACCTTTGATTCACATGCTGCACGAGATACTCAGTCTCCTTGCGGTAGCCATTAGTTGTTAGTTGCCGTAAAATGAAACGATGAATGAAAACGTTTAAGCCTGGAAAAGCTGTTTTGTATCCGTATTGGATCTTTGACACCTACGCGTGACCTTGACCTCTGAGGTATGGATACAGGTTTTACACACGCAATGTCGTGTCCTCGGGATTGTCATTAGCGGTACGCTATCTTAAAATAGCATGATGAGTGACAACGTTGCAGTCCGAATAAACTGTTTTATGATAAAATTTGATATTGGAGGGGTGACCTTGACCTCCGATGTAGAGATACGAGTGTAACCATCGACACGTCATCTTTTGATTAGTTGCATTTTAAAATCAATCAATATACGGCAAAAGACAGGGATTTTTAAGCTTCTTTATAGCCAGATTTTACTTTTGACCTCTTAGTGTGACCTCGACCTTTGAGGTAGGGAGACTAATGTGCACCCGAAATGCATTCTCCTTGTGGTTGTCATATATGGCAAGTTATATTAAAATCGCATCACGAATGACACAGTCACAGTCCGCATTAGCCGTTGTTTGTTCAAATTTGATATGTGAACTCGTGTCACGTAATCGTTCGAATACACGTCATGCGCATATTGCCATAATGACCTGACTCGCATTAATTGCATTTTGCTACATGGCGAATAGGAGTGGGCCGTCCCTTTCCTTTAATGTCATTTTATCCGTATAACAACGTGGAATGAAATATTTAACAACAACGCCATATGTGAATTTCAGTCCAATTTAATATCTAATATAATTCATTTGTCCAAATACATGTATGCAGTCTGAAAACTTTATTATTGGATCTTTCTTGATCCGTACACCTCAAAATCTAAGCGAAGAGTGTCCTATTCCGACCGAACACCCACATTTTA
This sequence comes from Dreissena polymorpha, assembly GCF_020536995.1. Classification (NCBI taxonomy): domain Eukaryota; kingdom Metazoa; phylum Mollusca; class Bivalvia; order Myida; family Dreissenidae; genus Dreissena; species Dreissena polymorpha. The sequence goes on along the minus strand of NW_026273367.1, from coordinate 183,924 downwards.
CTGACAGATCAATTTGCATAAAACGAAATTATAATTTTGATTGGTCATTAGTGTCTGTTTCTGCACGTGCTAATTGTTGATAGGCTGAATCACTGTACTTGTTCAATGATGCAGGAAACGTGTAGACAACATTATTTACATTCGAACGATGTTATAGATGGCTGACTCAGATTATAACAAGACAAGACATATTTATAGAGACTTGCACAGTGTACATCGTCTAAAAACTATACATTTCACAATCAAATATGTCACAGAAATAAACATAGTAAAAATATAAACATAAATATAACGCTTGAGGCATCCAAATTGCGCTCATAATTAGCACCTTTGGTCAGTTCGACGGACGTTATAGATTGTCGGACTTTGTTATAATTTACTACTGCAATTATTTTTGCCGCTATCACATATTATATCTGTTTTGACATTCTCTGACAATTCCAGTTACTGATCTTTAACATTTTAAAGGCCCTATAAAGGTGACAAATCCAATTACTATGCTTATAAACTGGTCTAATTTTTACCGGATTTCAGTTACTCTTGCATAAAAAATGCTAATAACACAGCTTAGGTGCAACGTTGTCAAGAATTATGGAAGATATACCCATTTTATAAGTTCAGAATTTTTTAATAAAATGATTTTCGAACCCGCCGACTCCAATTTTTGACGAAACCAAAAAAATAATATTAAAAATATTTTGTTTTTCGGATGCCAAAAGGTGGCTTTTAAACACGAAACGCTTGCCGGGCTTTAGAAAAAGTTCAAATGAATTATAAATCATCATAATAAACCCAGTTTTAATTACCCACATCATCGTGAACATGTGCTGAAATTTACCAACAGATACGCCTTCATATTGTTTGTGCAAGAAGTTGAAGAACGCTACAACGCTTTCATCAGCTAAGTCTGCTATTTCCCAATAATTATGCAACCGTCAAATGAAATCCTGAATGGAATCGATTTGTAAGTAAATATTTGATTATTTCTTTACAATTTTATAAAAGTGATAGTATTAAAATGACTAGAAAATATTATGAAAGCAATAAGAAAAGAACGATTTTAATTTAACAGGTGCTCGCAATGCGAAAACCATTTACGCCTATCAACTTTAAACATTCCATATTTTACGCACAAATACGGTCATATTTTAGAGAATAAAATTTTATGTGTTGTTTTATGTAGTTGTAGTGACGAATTTGTGCATATAATATGTGTTTTTCCGTTATTTTCAATGGGTACGAAACTTCGGTTTTGTTCCGAACTGGTTCGTACCAAAGTTCAAAAATCGCAAATCAACAGTTTTTAAAACGATTTCAAACCATGAATGTCCAAATAAAATAGTCAAGTTTATGGAGTTTATTATCCGTTTAACAGCTTTCTTTATGACATTGAACTATCAAGTATGTTATCCTGGGATAAACTGTCACGAAGATCAATAATTATAACGATTATTAGGGACGCTATTTCTTTAATCAATACCATGACAAAAACACATTGTTACTTGTTTCAACAAGCATTTGTGTTTAACAGTTCCATTATTAACCAACTATTTCTGAAATCAAAAGTAGGTCCTTCACTCGATGTACTACATTTCGGATATGTTAAAATTCGGACATATATAAAGATAGTTACATTTACGTGTTGATTTGACGTATATAGTTTGTACAAATATGTTTTTTGTTATTTCAGACAACAAGAATGGATGGTGGCAATTATCCTAGGCATTTCTGTCAAGAAATAGATGTGAAAAAATATCCATTTAATTGAACCTGGAAATCAACCACCACAACCAACAGAAAACCTTTTAACAAAGGTGTTGTTTTAGAATTTGTGAAATTTGATAATAAACAGAAGTTAATGTATATCATGTCCAAATGACCAAATGTATAATCTGTTTAACAATTTGAATTGAGATGCTTTATTTTCTGATGTTTGATTTATTTTTCCTTTCAGATGATATATATTTGTGTGATTCTAGGTTTTTATAAATAATTCTTAAACATTTATGCAGCATACTGTTACATTATTGTTAACGTTATTATAATATGTTGGTTATCTGGTTTATCAAGTGGAAAAAAAATATTTATATAAAAATAAAGCTTTTAATGTTAAGACTTATGGAGGTACTTATTGTTATTTATGCATTTACATACTTCTCAGAGTAATAAAATATAGTAAATGCCATTATTCATTAATGTAGTAAGGTTCCTTATATGATTGTTCTTATTGATTTAGTTTGAATTACGGGCGATTTTCACACCGCGATAAAGTGGCGACAACTTTTTTTGGGCCAGTGAAACCCCTGAAAAGTGTTTTATTATGCTATTTGTATTTGTATTGATTTTTACTGGACAATAAACTATCAATGTTTCTTTTAAACCTCAATAGCTTATTGGTTGTTTGTTTAGATAAAGTATTTTTAATGCAACAAATGGATTCCTTGTGAACAAAAAACCATCAAAAATGACAAAAAGTTTATTATAGACAAGTGAAAACATTGCATAACTTTTGAATTAGTTAAAGGGACTGTCAACCACGACGACGAAGAAAAAAAAAGTTGTAAAATACCGTATTTTTTACAATTATTAATTTTTATATTGATTAACATATGGCGACTGGTATATTACATTACTTGCAAAAAGTTCATATTTTCAGTATATTCGGTAATACAATTTCGCGATGTGAAATCGAAAGTACATCGCGAAAATAGGTGACACAACGATATACACACTATAAATAACGCAAGTAGATTGATCATTTTATATATAAAATATATACAATCACTATGCATGCTCAATTTGCATTCATGGGTTTACCACGTGACGATGATGATCAATCTACTGGCGTTATTTATAGTTAATTGGTAAGTTACCTGGTAGACATACCCAGTAAAATTTATTACCGAATATACTGAAAATATGAACTTAACAACTTTTTTTCTAGTAATTTAATAAACCAGTTGTGATATTTTAATCAATATAAACTAATAATTGTAAAAAATACGGTATTTTACAAATTTTCTTTTCTTCGTCGTCGTGGTTGACAGTCCCTTTAAGATATTTTTAAAATTCAAACTAATTTAAAAACTGCACATCAAGACCTACAGTCTGATTATGATCATTTTGCACATCAACATGTTTGAAAAAAATCACTGTGGTCGCTTAGTAAAAAGAACTTCATACCATAACATTTTTAAAATGAGTGCATATTTGGTAACCCATCTTTTTTCCGTCCTCCTACCCGACACTTTTTGAAAGAAAATCCGAAAATCATTTTAATAATTTTTTTGGCCTAATTGGAAGAAATTTTTACAACTTTGCAACTAACGTGATGTGTAGCCTTAAAGCGGTGACTTATGCTAAAACTAGCCGAAAGAAAATTCAATTTTAATTCTATTTTAAACTTTTTACCAGCAGAAAGTAACTTATTAGATCACTACAAACGTTTTAACCATTTAGAAGAGACTACTTTATGAATGTTACCGGAAAACGTTGAAAATCAACGATATATTTTTTGTGACCTGAGTCACTTTCACTTTCTTGAGTAAACAGCAATGCAAATAAACTGATTGTTTGTAAATACAATTGACTTGGAGGACACTGTATTTTGAGCTAAAAACAAGTTGTATTGCTATTTTTTTATATTAATGTCCAATAGCATATATATGTATATATATATATATATATATATATATATATATATATATATATATATATATATATATATATATATATATATATATATATATATATATATATATATATATATATATATAAATAATTACGGATCGTAACCTTTATAGGGCCTTTAACAAAGAATGTAAAGGTTTGCCTGTTTTTTCAAAATAGTGTAAGCACATTTCAATTATTTTATTATAAATTCATTTTTTTATAATTAGACATATATTAACAATTTTCAAAATTCAAGTATTATATTATTATTAATTTTCAAAGAAAAATTTATCAATAATTTCCAATTTATATATTTTAATTTATATATAGTTGTTCATAACGTTACACTCGTAAGTGACCTTTGCGGTAAGGAGACAAGTTTTACACACGATCTGTCGTGAGACAAGACATTTCGCACACTAGTGCAGACTGACTGACGAAAAATGCTACTGCTATGCAACCTCCTTCGAAAGGGGTATACAAAAATTGAACCGATAAGCCACACATAATACACATAAGTACAAAACATTATTATGAGTAAGATTGCACCCAAAGGGGAGTCACTGCGGAAATCTAATATTTAATATTAATAAGAGTTGTATCATATTTTACATACGCTTAAAGGGACCTTTTCACAGATTTTGGCATGCATTGAAGTTTGTCATTAAATGCTTTATATTGATAAATGTAAACATAAGATCTAAACAGATCCAGGAATAAAGAAGATTAAAATTAAAGAAAGAACAAAGTATACCTCAACTGGGCTCGAACGCCTGGCCCCTGGAGTAAAAGTCTAACGCGTAGACCACTCAACCATCCGTGCTCATACAGTGAATGATGTATTTTATACTTTTTATAAGCATCCCTCGTAGTGTCACAAAATATAACGACAGCAACAGACTCTCTCTTAATTATTCAATCGTTTCACGTTGCATACGCTTTATAATTTTCAGGGTTTTAAATAAATGGTTAATGTTTAAGTATTACTGTTTCATCACAAATATCTTAACTACAAAGAACATTTGCGAACCGGAAACTTTTTTTTTTAATTTGGTTAATTTACCAAAACGTGGAAAGGTCTTTTTAATTTATGGGTAGAGTGGTTATCAGATTTTTCTAAGTTTTTACCTGCTAACCTGGCTTTTAGAGAACGTGACGTGATTCGAAATCGTCCTAGATTTTGTCAAGATAAACAATTGACGTTTCGTCAAGATTTAGTAATAACTGTGGAATCTGGAGTCGTAACAAGGTTTTTACTAAAATTTGACCTTGTGACCTAGTTTTTAGACACATGCAACCCAGACTCGAACTCAGCCTAGAAAAAAATCGAGATAAACATTCAGTCATAAAAATGGCATTTGATGTGGCAACAATGTTTTTCTAATATTCGATCTTATTACCTAGTTTTTTTACGCACGATCCAGATTTAAACTGGGCTTAGATATTTTGCAAGATAAACATTCAGACCAAGTTTCATGTGATTATATTAAAGATATGTCCTTTAGTGTGGTAACGAGCACAAAACATAGCCCGCAGACTGCACACGGCACATCGCACGACGACGGGCGCCGGACATATGGTGATCACAGCGGGCTCATATGAGCTACAAGAACAGGTAGCCCATTCGAGGTTTCAATATAGGGATAATACACGTTTTCGAGGGCATGATCATGTGCGGGCTCTCGAAAAATCCGTTCCTGCCCGAGTGCTGCCCGCAGATGATCATGTCCGAGAAAATGTGTATTTTCGCTATTATTGCATAAACAAATTACACATACCAAAATAATTTTAAATAACATTGAAAACAATATGTTTTGTTCATTCGACATCGACAAAATAATGCGATTAATTCAATACAGTTCAAGGTTGTGTTTTACATATGCCTCACTCGGTCATCATCCGAAGTGATGAGGCTTTACCTTCGGATAGCAGTTTTCGATTTAAAATGTTTTTAAACAGTGGATTAATGCAAAGTTGAAATGCAGCCGCGCAAAGTAAGAAATGAGGAATTATTTTGGAATTTACAGCAGGAACGTTGAAGGTACATAAACACTTACATTTACAGCATAGTCTTTTGAAAGTGTTGAGTAAATAACCTTAACTTCATTGACGTTGCCAATAAAATAAAGCTGTTGTCAAGAGAGTGCAGATGGTATAACTTGAAAAGTGGATTGAAATAGTCATTATCCATGGAGGAAACTGGTGCTTATTCAGTTCCTCATTTATGCTTGGAAAGTCGTCGAAGGCTGGGGAAGGGAAGTAACTGTGCGTGGACCAGATCATTGATATGAAAAACACATAACAGGGCTTGAACGGCACGTGAATCGCATTGTTAATACACGATTTCTCCCGTTCAAGCCCTCCTTTTGCCAAGTTTCTGCACCCCGCCAGAGGGAATTATAGATAGAGTTTATGCAATAATTTGCTATTGAGAAACGCGAGCAACACAGTTACGCCAAAAGGTTCGCACCAACATAACATGAAACTAAGCAAATGTATTTTAAATATTTATCCTCGCTATTTCAGTCGGCGTAAAGTCTGTCATAAGTGGACAATCAGAGGCAATTTACCGAAACAACAATCATAATAGTCCTCATAAATCTGTCAAACGTGGACAATCAAAGGCATTTTACCACACCAGCAATTACGTATTCATCACGTTGACATTTGCTTAATGTAGAAATTTCTGCAATGACCAACTGGACGCCACAGGTGGTTAGCGAGTGGCTATGATATTAATTAGTGAAAACATCATTTTGCATGATAAATAATCTTACTATAACGAAAAATTAAATTTTATGGAAAAACAAATTCACTATTAAATATATATGTATAACAAGGTATGCAACTCAAAATCACCCCAAAACGGGGTGCATCGCTATGAACAGCCATATCTTCATCAATTGTGCAGCGATTTTCACGATCTCGGTCTTATTCAACGCAGAAATAAATTTCCTTTCTGGAAATGTATATCTCTTGCAATATTTTTACAAATGCTGAGTCAACTTTTAAGAAATAACACGATACACAACTCGCATGACCCAGTTGACAATGATCATCTCGCCGTCGCAAAAGAAAGTTATGCTATGATTAAATATAACATATAACGGCTATATAGCTGTGCTGTCAATTTTCACGTCTTTTATTTTTTTATTTCAAAGTGCACGCAAGCTACTGATAACCATTTTATTTGCGTGGTTAAGACCCCCCACCCCCATTCCCCCATCCGTTCCCCAACCAGTACCACCACAGACATTCAACATTCCAAAACTTATAAAACTCTCTGAACAACAAAAAATCGCATGTAGAACGTACGTGTCGGCTAAATAAAACTACTTTAGGTCAACCATCTACAGGAAAATGAATCTGCATTCATCATTCTCTTCATTTCAAGACAATTTCTGGCAAAGTTGCAAACAGAACTTCCATGATAACGTTCAATTATTGTTAACTACAAAATAGAAACCAAAGATAAAGACGACTAATGAATTGTCCTGTCAGATGCCAAAAACAGTTAACGTTATTCTTTCCCTTAGCGTTTATTATAAAATTTGAATATCGCAAACCAACGAGCAACTTTTTATAATGCAGTTTACATTTACAGACAAACATGTTTAATATAAACAGAATTTCAAGTGTGTTTATATAAGTTTACAACATGTTAAGAAACATACTATTTCTTTGTTTTCATGTATTTGCTTGCAATTACGTGCGCGAGTTTAAATATTCAAAACAAAACAAGCAAATTTAATAATGTAATGGATATGTTAAAATAAACAATTCACGCCAGTGTTGTCTTACCCAAACCCTTAACAAACAAAACAAGAGGGCCATGATGGCCCTGAATCGCTCACCTGACTCATTAAGATCAGATGAAAACTATGACCTCTATTGTCTACACAATGTTTTTCTATGATTTGACCTAGTGACCTAGTTCCTGACTCTAGATGACCCAAATACAATCCCAATCCAGATTTCATCAAGATAAACATTCTGACCACAGTTCATAAATATTGGATGAAAACTGTGACCTCTATTGTCAACACAAGGTTTTTCTATTTATTTGACCTAGATTTTTACCCCAGATGACCAAAATACAATCCCACCCAGATTTCATCAAGAATTCTGACCAAATTTCATAAAGGTTGGATGAAAACTGTGATCTCTAATGTCTACACAAGGTTTTTCTATTATTTGACCTAGTGACCTAGTTTTTGACCCCAGATGACCCAAATAAAATCCCAACCCAGATAAACATTCTGACCAAATTTCATAAAGATTGGATGAAAACTGTGACCTCTATTGTCTACAGAAGGTTGTTCTATTATTTGACCTAGTGACCTTGTTTTTGACCCTAATGACCCAAATACAATCCCAAACCGGATTTCATCAAGATAAACATTTTGACCAAATTTCATCAAGATTGGATGCAAACTGTGACCTCTACTGTCTACACAAACAAATTGTTGACGGACGGACGCACGGACACACGCAGGCACGCACAACGGACGCCGGACATCACACGATCACATAAGCTCACGGTGTCACTTCATGACAGGTGACCTAAAAATATGTGTCGGAGATAAACATGAACAGTTGTGGTTAAAATCCCATAGAAACAAGGGCTTTGTTTGTAAAACATGCATGCCCCCCTGTATGGGCTATAAGTTGTAGTAGCAGCCATTGTGTGAATACGTTTTTTGTCACTGTGAATGGTGGTGGTGTGGTGGTGATGTGGTGGTGGTGGTGGTGGTGGTGGTGGGTGGTGGTGGTGGTGTAGTAGTAGTAGTAGTAGTATAGTAGTAGTAGTATTAGTATATAGTAGTAGTAGTAGTAGTAGTAATAGTAGTTTGTAGTAGTAGTAATAGGAGTAGTAGTATAGTATATAGTAGTAGTAGTAGTCGTAGTCGTTAGCCGTCGTCTTCGTCGTCGTCGATCAGTCGTCTCGTCGTACGCCGTCGTCGTCCGTCATCGTCGTCGTCGTCGTACCCCGTTGTCGTCAGTCTCTCGTCGCGTCCTCGTCGTCTGGTCGTAGTCGTCGTCGTCGTAGTCGTAGTAGTAGTAGTAGTAGTAGTAGTAGTGGTAAAAGTCGTCGTCGCCGTGGTGGTGGTGGTGGTGGTGGTGGTGGTGGTGGTGGTGGTGGTGGTGGTGGTGGTGGTGGTGGTGGTGGTGGTGGTGGTGGTGGTGGTCGTCGTGGTCGTGGTCGTGGTGGTGGTGGTGGTGGTGGTGGTGGTGGTGGTGGTGGTGGTGGTCGTGGTGGTGGTGGTGGTGGTGGTGGTGGTGTAGTAGTAGTAGTCTAGTAGTAGTAGTAGTAGTCGTAGTAGTCGTAGTAGTCGTAGTCGTCGTAGTAGTAGTCGTAGTTAGTCGTAGTTCGTAGTCGTCGTCGTCGTAGTAGTAGTCGTAGTAGTAGTAGTAGTCGTCGTCGTCGTAGTCGTAGTAGTAGTCGTCGTAGTCGTAGTCGTAGTAGTCGTCGTCGTAGTCGTCGTGGTAAAAGTAGTAGTAGCCGTGGTGGTGGTGGTGGTGGTGGTGGTGGTGTCGTAGTAGTAGTAGTAGTCGTAGTAGTAGTAGTAGTAGTCGTAGTAGTAGTAGTAGTAGTGGTGGTGGTGGTGGTGGTGGTGGTGGTGGTGGTGGTGGTGGTGGTGGTGGTGGTGGTGGTGGTGGTGTGGTGGTGGTGGTGGTGGTGGTGGTGGTGGTGGTGGTGGTGGTGGTGGGTTGTGGTGGTGGTGGTGGTGGTGGTGGTGGTGGTGGTGGTGGTGGTGGTGGTGGTGGTGGTGGGTGGGTGGTGGTGGTGGTGGTGGTGGTTGAACTGGTAGTAGTAGTAGAAGTAGTAGTAGTAGTCGTAGTAGTAGTCGTAGTAGTAGTAGTAGTAGTCGTAGTAGTCGTAGTAGTAGTCGTAGTAGTGGTAGTAGTAGTAGTAGTAGTCGTCGTCGTAGTAGTCGTAGTCGGTAGTAGTCGTAGTCGTAGTAGTAGTAGTCGTAGTAGTAGTAGTAGTAGTAGTAGTAGTAGCAGTAGCAGTAGCAGAAGCAGTAGCAGCATTACAAGACCAATACTTAAGAATGATCTAATGGAAAAAGGTAACCTAGCACTGGCAGTAAATATGGGGCTCATTTACAGGTCAGATTTGGAATCTCTGCTGTAAAATGAGATTTTGAATGAATTAAAGGGAGGCAAATCTGTAATAGAAAGAACATGCATAAACCGTAGTTGTTTCCCTTGTTTGAACCATGCTAAATCCTTACAAGTTTGGAAAGAATTGGATGAAAAAATTTGGACTCTATTGCATAAACACCATTTTCTCAATTCAAGGGGAGGTAATTCTGTACTTCATGGACCAATAATGCTCATTTTTTGTAGGGTTCGTGTCCTCATTGGTATAAAGACACTGTGCAAATTTGGAAAGGATCGGACAAAAAATGTGGAAGATTTTTGAAAGTTTTCACAAAATAGGCAAAAACGAATAAACATGCAAAGTTCAACGAGCTCCTGCGGCCATGTTTTTTGACGAATCGAATTTCTTTGAACAACTTTTTCAGGAGAGCCTTCAAAGGTCATCCCTGTGAAATTTTTTGAAAATCTGATGAGCGGTTTCTGACAAGAAGATTTTTTAAGGTTTTTACCATATATGGTCATGGCGGCCATCTTGGTTATGTGATCAATTTTTTTTTAACAATTCTTTTGTCCCATGACCTAGGGATGCTCCACATGAAATTTAGTTGTGATTGGCTCAATGGTTTAGTAGAAGAAGATGTTTACAAATTGTTTACAGACAGACAGACGGACGGACGGACGGACGCCGGACGCTGAGTGATCACAATAGCTCACCCCGAGCTATCGCTCAGGTGAGCTAAAAACACACACACAAACACGCACAAAACGCATTGGAGCGGAAGTCGAACAGAAGACAATTCACATCTTGTCGTTCTACCTAAATAGTATTCTTAAGTCATTGTATAACGCAGTAACAATGTTAATTTAAACATACAATTCATATATATGTACATGTGTATATATGATTGAATATGCACGTGGCCAGTTACATCGTGGAAATTCGTGTGATCTTACCTTCATGCATGTTGTTTAAATTAACATCCACATTAGCCTTACTTCTTATTGTTCAGTTCAATCAAATACATTCCGCCAAAAAATCATGAAACACTCATGAATTGTTAAGATTCACGTGCAGGTACTTAAAATTGCACAGATATACAGACATAATGTACCCATTACAAGTGAACGCGTTGAATTTTAATCCGAGAAGTGGGTTAGCAGAACAGAGCTGGCTTGTCGATTAAAACTTGGGAAACATTGATAGCCCCTTGCTTCACAGCGAATCATGGAGTAGGAAGCAAATACTTCGTATCAAACCAAGTGTTTAAAAGTAGGTATACATACAGATAACCTCCGACATTTACAGTTGATATACGGGCTCTGTATTTTTGGCGTATCTGTCTAAACAAGTGTTTGACCAATCTCGATCGTTGTCAAATGAAATCTTTGGGAAAAATAACGCCAGTAGGCACGAATGAATATGTGCACTATTTTAATCACACAATTTCTTTACCGGTTGATTTTTTATATGGACTTTAAAATGTTACTTAATCAAGAAATATTTATTTAGGAATGATATTTGTTAAGGCAGGGGAAGGTATGTAGTTTTCATTAAACAAAAGTCTGCCTAGTTTCTAAACTTACACAGTTTCGCAAATGAATATTTCCGAAACTAGTTCACGAACAATATCACAATTAACTCCCGGCAACACAAGTTCATTTCCTTTAAAATTTTACTAATGCAAGAAATATTAATTAAGAACTAATAAAGTTTGGGCAAAAAGGCAGGTTCGTTCTTATCAATGAAATGGAATGCCTTGGCCTGAAAACTTACGAAGTTTAATTAATGAATTTCACCTGACTTTTCTGTTAAAATCAAAAGATCCAATCTGGCTGTATGGTGTTTAATATAAGGTAATAAATTGCATACTAATTGTTTGTTTAAACTACGGGGAAAATATCAAATAAATCAGTCGCGAAAACGTTTTATTAGCAAAAAGGGTTTTTATTTGTTCACAGAGGGGAAATCACGTGATTATCAATATGGCGACGTCCATACCGAGGTAGGTATTTTTTACCGTTTTATACCTTTTATTACTTGTATATTATTTTTGAAATTTTGCTCACTCTCCAATTATATTAACAAGTATGTTACTGGCGTTTTTGTCATTGTAATACTCGCTCTATATATCGACTTTACTCGCCGCGACAGGAGGGCACTTCTCCGCCCCCTATTTTTCAGCAGGAGGGCAGTTCTCTGCCCAATAACAAAACAGTGAGGGGGCAGTTCTCCGCCCAGTGAAAAATCGTTGAGGGGCACTTCTCCGGGGGGGGGGGGGGGGGCACCTATCCTAGAGCCAATTTAAGCTTAAATCGCAAAGTTTACTTCAGACTATAAATGTGTGTATGTGTTTTATAATTATAATTGATTACGTTAAATGTTCATTTATCTAAGTGTAAAAGGGGCCATAATTATGTCAAAATGCTTAAGCGAAGTAAAAAAAAAATCATGTTTATCGGCACCAATCAGACGTACCGGCTAAAGTCATCCACTAAATCGCCAGGTAACGCCAGATAACAGGGGGCCGCGAGATAACACGATATCTCCCTAAGTCTTACACTTATGTTGCCAATCTTTATTGATTGATCTTTTTGCTACATTAAAAACTTTTTTACTCGGTGGATTATGATTAATATTGGAAACAAGAGGGCCTGAAAGGCCCAAAGTTGCTCACAAAGGAACTGAACCGTTCTGCGCAGCCCAAGATGTCATAAGAACAAAATGTTCTTACCAACTTTAATGACTAGTGAACACCCTGGCAGCCACAATTTTTAGCAGAACAAGGTTTTACTATAGCCATAAAAGGAAAAATGCTCCGCTTTCTGGCAGCCATGTTTTTCAACCAACCGGCATCATTTTTTTTAAATCGTCCAAGATATTATTAGGATGGATATTGTGACCAAGTTTCATGAAGATCGGACAATAAATATGGCCTCTAGAGTGTTAACAAGATTTTACTATAGCCATATATAGCCATATAAGGAAAAATGCCCCGCCCCTTGGCAGCCATGTTTTTCAAGCAAACGTAGCCATTTTCGAACTCATCCAAGATATCATGAAGACCAATCTTCTGACCAAATTTCATGAAGATTGGACAATAAATGTAGCCTCTAGAGTGTTAATATGTTTTACTAAAGCATTCACTTCTTTATATATCGCCACATAAGGAGAAATGCCCCGCCCCCTGGTGGCCATGTTTTTAAAGCAACCAAAACTATTTTCGAGCACTATTTCCAAGACATCATTGGGACATATCTTCTGACCAAGTTTCATGAAGATCGGAAAATAAATGTGGCCTCTAGAGTGTTAACAAGGTTTTACTATAGCCATATAAGGAAAAATGCCCCGCCCCCTGGCGGCCATGTTTTTCAACCAACCAGCATCATTTTTGGACACATCCAAGATATTATTTGGATGAATTTTCTGACCAAGTTTCATGAAGATAATAAATGTTGCCTCTATAGTGTTAACAAGATTTTACTATAGCCATATATAGCCATATAACGAAATGTCCCGCCCCTAGACAGCCATGTTGACCAAAATCTGACCAAATTCCATGAAGATTGGACAATAAATGTGGCCTCTTTAGTGTTAACAAGGTTTTTCCAAGGGAGTTAACTACTGGTATTAGAAAGTATGTACAGGTTATCTTTCTTTAACAGACTGTTCACATGTTTTCACTATATACATATAGAGAAAACTGTCCCACCCCCTGGCAGCCATGTTTTTCCACCCATCATGACCATTTTTGAACTCGTCCGATATATCTATAAAATCGATCTTTAGACAAAATTTCATGATGATTAGGCCAAAAATGTGACTTCTAGAGTGTTCACAAGCTTTTTTTACTAAATAAATATAAGGAAAATGACCCCCTCTTGCGGCCTTGTTTTTTTACGGATCCGAACCATTTTTGAACTCAACCGTCGTATCCAGAAAACAAATGTTCTGACCAAATTTCATGAAGATTGGACCAACAATGTGACTTCTAGAGTGTTCACATGTTTTCACTATATACATTTAAAAAAAACTGTCCCATCCCCTTGCAGCCATGTTTTTTCACCGATCTGGACCATTTTCCAACTTGTCCGAGATATCAATAAAACCAATGGTTTAACCAAGTTTCATAATGATTGGGCTAAAATTGTGACTTCTAGAGTGTTCACAAGGTTTCTATATAGCCATATACGGAATACTGCCCCGCCCCCTGGTGGCCATATTTTTCAACGGACCGGAACCATTTCTCAACTCAACCAACATATCATTAAGACAAACATTTTGACACAGTAACATGAAGTTTGGGCATCAAATGTGACTTCTACAGTGTTCACACGGTTTTTCTTTTTTTTGACCTAGTGACCTAGTTTTTGACCCAGCATGACCCAGTTTCGAACTCAGTCGAGGTATGAATGGGACAAATGTTCTGACCAAGTTTCGAGAAGATCGGACAATAAATATGGCATCTGGAGTGTTAACAAGGCAAATGCTGACGCCGCACAACGCACAACGCACGACGCACGACGGACAAAGGGTGACCACAAAAGCTCACCATGAGCACAGCTCAGGTGAGCTAAAAAAACTAAAGCTTTTATTAGACAGGTGTGGTTTGTTTTTCTAGTTTTCGGGATATGCATCATTTTTGTTAAAATTCATTGTATAACATCTCAAACTTCGATTCAAACTAAATGTAACAGTCCATTTTTATTCATAATATGTGCTATCATTTATTGTTTTCTAGTCTGCAACGTGATCGGAGTCATCATGTTGAAACGAAATATAGGGTCCTCGGTATGTGTAATTTGTCCTACTTACTTGACAATTAATGTTAAACATCTGACTTTTTAACATGGAAGTTTTGATTAGCATAATATGTGTTTAATATTGATTTTCCCTAGGTTTATCTCTGAAATATATTATATTTGTTCATGAAAAGCTGATATTTTGAATCCATTTCAAATCTTTGCATCTTGTTGTAGTTTAGAATTAAAATTTTGTCAGGTTAATAAAATATTGCCTTTTTTAATATTGTGTTCTCCCATGTCTGAAAATTGGTCATTTAAAAGGTAAGTTATCATTTGTTTTCTTGCATTAGGATCTATTTCATTAAATAGCTGGCATGTTTCACTTGCAATTAATGGTTTCTTATGTCAAAACGGTTTCTACAAACGTTTGGAGCACAGTTGTACTATACTTCCCCGGCGTGAAAGTGTGTTTGATTCTATACTTTTCCAGCTTATAAGTGTGTTTGATTAGTTTATATGTGTTTGAATCTGAAGTTATTTCCAGCTGAATGTTCAATTTTTATGAAAAATATCAGTTAAATTATTTAACTAACTCATTTTTATTAAGAAATGGTTGACTGAAGTCACAGTTACAGTTGTACATATATAACGGTAACACCTTAATGAAAGAATAGGACCAGTCCTAAAATTATGTGCAGTTCTTGATTGTTCTTTTTATATTCAATTTATGCAAAGTCGTTTAGATATTAATTTAAATATTTCAATAAAATAGTAAAATAAAACGGGCTTTATTTCTCACCTTTCTTAATCCGTCTAGACCATCAAAGAATGATATTTGACCTTCCTTTGTCACTTCTTTTGATTTAATGTAGTTGTATATATTGGTTATAATTTAAATACATATACCATTGATAGTTATCATGTTTAGTATTTTCCATAGCCCTTCTCTCCATGCCGAATCAAATTCGTATACTAGATCTATACATCACCAGAAAATTGTCTTTTTCTGTGTCTTTGAGTTGTCAATAAATGGTTAGCGGACAAATATACATGTTTAGTCAACTGTTGATGAACATTGTTTGGCTGTTGGTTATTTAGGTTTTGATTCTTTGGATTTGGGCCTGTTGCTTATAATGCTTTTAAACAATTTCCCTTGATATCGGAGTTCTTTAGGTTTTGGACTACATTGGGTTTTATATATTGATTTGATCTTCCCAAATTGCCCATATATCAGGTACGGTGCCGGAGTTAAATATTACAATGAACAGTTTTACATTAATTGGTAAAAAAATTCTTTTTGAATTATGTTATTTGTCCATTTATTATGTTGACAATCCTTGGTAATTTATTTTTCTTTAATGGCTTGAATTCAGCAATAATCTCTGTAGCACTATTCGGTTTATCTTTTTCTGTATTAGCTATTGGTTTATGTTTTCATTTCTCCAAAATATAAGTTAACATGTTTTGTTCGTTGCGTTTGATTGTATTGTGATGCCGTATGTATAATTGTATGAAATAGTTATATAAGTCATCTCGTGAGACGCGTGTTTCATTTGTTTTGTGTTCAGTACTGTTTATTTATTTTACAATATCGTTTTGGATTTTTGCATTTCTGTTATCTAGTTTGTAGTGTGTTTTTGTGTGTTTATATTTTAAATGATGTTAAAAGTATATTTTTTAATATTATTTAAGTATCTATTTTAGATTTTGAAAGTTGCTAAACAATTTATTTATTGTACATGTTTCGTGCATTGCGGTATCTATTTCCTGCTTCGTTACATGTGTTTTTGAACCAATGCTTTTTACGCGAATCTTCTTCAATAGGGTGTTGGTCTTCATACAATTTAATTGTAATCATTTAAATCAAATCAAGCTAGCACTTATTAAATAAGTTATTTATATCATAAACAATATTGCCCACAAAAGCTTGATAATTGTACCTTTTATATTGTAGTTACACGTCAAGATTTATTTCAATTTTGAGAATTTTTATAAACTCTCACCTATCACTTAGCTTGTTTTATGTCTCTATTCCATTGTTTAGAATTGTTTTTGTTCAATTCTGTTTTAGTAACTATTTCAATGGTTTCGCTTGTTTAATATAATTACGTTTTTATGGAAAGTGTTATCTGTGAGTCGCCATCTGAGACACATGTAACATTCATTTATTGTATGGTCGTCAAATGGTTTACATATTGTGGATGATGATAAAGAATAGTGTACCATTCATACATTTCTACATTATAATTGCGGGTACTGGCTATTCTATCGTTAACAAAAAAGTTATTTTTACAAACGTCTATCATGTGTGTGCCCTAACTCTTTGTTTTTGAGTCAGCTGTATCATGTCTCACCTGGATAATTTTTTTATATTTTATTTGACCTCCAACACAGGTTTAGACCTTTCCGTTCCTGCGAAACACTACTGATATCATTCCTCCAAAGCCTAACACAATAAAAAAATCAAGGTATACAAACTGATATCATCATTATGGATTTCGCTAAAGCATTCGATAAAGAACCCCACCAACACCTCTTATGCATGCTTAAATACTATGAAAAAAACTCAAATACTTTCTTCTGACTTCCGAACAAATAAAACCCAGAGAGTTGTCCTGGAAGGAACCATGCCAGACAAGGTACCTGTAACATCCGGAGTCACAATGGGCATTGTCGTTGGGTCCATTTTATTTCTGGTCTAAATAAATGTCTTTGCTGATTATAAAAAAACATAGCACTCTAAGACTTTTTGCAAATGAAAGCATCATCTACAAAAATATCAACAACCTCTCTGACGCCCACAACCTCCAGCTAGATATTGAAGCTGCTGGTCGATGGGAGCAGGACTGGTTGATGAAATTCCACTCTAAAACATGCACAATCCTCAGCATTACTCAAAAAGAATGTAAATTACATGATCGCATCCTTGAAAAAGTAAATCATGTCAAATGTCTAGGTCTCACACTCCAAAGTAACCTCAAATGGGATAAACGTTTTGTGTGTGTGTGTGTGTGTGCATTTTTTTTCCGTAGAATATTACATACATATGTAGACAATACAGTTCATACATACAGAGCTTTCCATATAGTATTGAGAATTTCATAAGCAAAGTTTTTCATGTACAGCTACTTGATGGGTACATACATATTATTGTCGTACATTCAAGTTAAATTCATATACAAATGTAGTAGTGTTATACTTCAAGTAGTTAACAACAGCAAAAAACAAACACAAAATCACAAACAAGCTTGTAACATACAACATTAATTAATGTTGAATATATGTATGTATATTATTTATTATAAAAGGTATTGCACATAAGAAAATTAATTAGAAAGTGCTGAATGTTATTATATAAGAACATTGATTATGCAGAGTTTAGAACAAATAATAAAGGATAAACATTTTTATATTATTAGTAATTATTACTATTTGTAATGTCGTTATATGAGGTGTCAGTAAATAGTTTTACAAGGGACCAGATTCTTAATTCTTCATCTGATTTTATTGTATTTTTGTAAATTTCCAAAGCGTGCTTCATACTATTTACGAGTCCATACTTTGAAGGGATTCTGTAATTTCTCTGACAATGAAAAATATATCGCTTAAGCTCTAGGCATACTATGTTTAAATCGTTCATTTTTGGATTAATAATTCCAAGGACTAGATTCTGACATGTAATATGAATAGGTATGCTTGGTCTACTTTTACGAATAATCTCAGCAACAAATTTAATAATTTCTTGGGTAAATGGACAGTACCGGAACAAGTGCGTTATATTTTCAACTGCAATGTTACAAAATGTATATAGATTATTTGCTGCAAATTTCAATTTGAACATATGAAATTTTGTTCCCAATATTCTGTGGACTATTCTGCATTGGAGCCATCTGACATATATTTTCTTAGTTACATTGAATACGAGAGTATGTACTTTTTTCCATTCAATATTAAAAAATCATGTATTCCATTTTGTATGACAAGCTGGAATCTCATCGTTTTGAATTAATATTTTATAAATTTGTTTCTCTTCTTTTGGACTGGTTACTACTTTTTAAATGTAAGTTTGAAATATAGGTCCTTGAGTTTTTTTTGTTAAAATTTGGCAGGTCTTCAAATTTGTCAATATATTTTTTATTGTATTTTGTAATCCTTGGTATAAAAGGAAATTTACATTTGTTCCAACCTGTTTATCCAAAGATTCTTTGGAAAATAAAGTTTCTTTCTACCATAATATCTCTCACAAACCGGACACCTCAAATGGGATAAACATATTTACCCAATCACTAATAACGCAAACCAGGCACTTTTGCCAGCTTCTCCAAATAACTTTCATCATATTGTTAAAAATTGAAACTGTAATTGAACCAGACATATGCTGAAAAAAAATATCACCAGACATTCTCTGAATTTCAAGAGAATGTTTGGCAAACTTGCAAGACACAAACTCCTTAAACAAGTGCAATTATTTTAACACCATAATATATTTAAAATTTAAGACAACTAATAAATTAGGATGACTGTCATTGGCAGAAATAAACGCAGATGCTTGGACACATTTAATGTTTGACGGTACCTCAACGTTAAAAATTGTAAAACTGAATAGTAAACCAAAGAAAATCTTTTTGATATACGGTTCATCTGTACAGAAACACATTTGGTTTCAAGTATATTAATGTATAATTATACCATGTCGTTTAAGCAAAATATTTGTTAGTATTCACGTATTTGATTTCAAGTGTGCGAGTTTATAAATTCAAAAAACAACAGACACATTAAACCATTTAAGGCCTATTTACAAATAAACAGTTTAGGGTAGTTCTGCCTTCCTTCAAAAATAAAAAAACACACATAAACACACAACGCAATCAAGTAGTTCAAATGGTAACACTTTAATAACAACAAGTAATATACACAATTTAAGTGTGCACGTTGCAAGTTAATGCGTGCACATTCGTGTGATCTTACCTTTAGTCAACTCAAGCACTAATAATGCAAACCAGGCACTAGGGTGTCTTCGCCGCAACCTAAAAATTAGCTCATCAAAAGTTAAAGATCACGCTTACAAAACAATAGTTAGGCCAAAACTTGAATATTCCTCCAGTGTCTGGGACCCAAATACAAAACTTAAATAACTCAACTGGAAAAAGTTCAAAGACGTGCGGCCAGATTCGTAACAAACATATATCACAACACAAGCTCAGTAACGAATATGATAGACGCTCTAAATTGGCCCACTCTTGAAACACGCAGAACAAATTTTCGGCTTATCATACTATATAAAATTGTCCACTACATAGTGACCATCACTACTCCAGATAATCTCCTTGTTCCAGTCGACCGCCGATTCAGACTCATCAGTAAGCATTGTTTTAGACATTATGGTTGAAAATGTTTAAGTCTGGTATAGAAGGTAAATTGCTTAGAATAGTAAAAGATATGTATGCAAAATGTTAAGTCACGTGTCAAATCATGCTCATCTTATTTAGATTATTTTAGTTATGCTGTTGGACTGAGGCAAGGGGAGGTAATGTCGCCCATTTTGTTTTCTTTATTTGTTGAAGACCTGGAACTTTACTTACAAGATAGCATAAATTCTGGTTTGAATATAGATGATATTGTGTTGATTTTATTATTATTTGCTGATGACATGGCTATTTTAGGCAAGTCCCCGGCTGAAGTTCAAACTCATTTAGATAATTTATACTTATATTGCAATTCTTGGGGGTTAAATGTTAACACTGCAAAAACGAAAATAATGGTATTTCGGAAGAGAGGAGGATTAAAAGAAAACGAAATAATGGTAATGCTATTGAAGTTGTTGATAACTATCTAGGCACAGTGTTGAATTATACTGGAAGTTTTAAACTAAACCATGAGCATTTGATTGGTAAAGCCCTTAAGGCCATGAATACATTATTGTCTAAATGCAATGAATTTGACATAAAACCGAAAATATTTTGCCAGTTGTTTGACTCTTTTGTGGGTTCGATATTAAATTATGCTTCAGAAGTATGGGGTTTCATGAAGTCCGATTATTAAGAACGTATACATTTAAAATTTTGCAAACGCTTACTACAAGTAAAAATAATTACATGTAATGTTGCTGTTTATGGAGAATTGGGTAGATATCTATTGTATGTAAACAGGTTTGTTAAAATTATTAAATATTGGTTTAAAGTTCTGAACAATGATAACATCATAATGAATACTGTGTACAAACACGCCTTGAGCGACTGTAATAAAGGTTTTACAAACTGGGTCTCAAATGTCAAGAACATGTTAAATAATTTTGGATTTGGTTATGTTTTTGAAAATCCAAACGTTGTACATGTTAATAGTTTTATTAGCGAGTTCAAATGTAGACTTGTTGACAATTTTAAACAAGAATGGTACGGTAAAATTAATAATAGTACTGTATTAGATAATTATAAAGTTTTTTAAAAACTGTCTAGAATATGAAACATATTTAGATTTACTACCTAGACGACTGCGACTATTTTTTGTAAGATTAAGAGTCTCTGCACATCCTTTTAGAATCCAAACTGGGAGATACGCCCAAAATAACATACTACGAAATGAACGTTATTGTTTATGTTGTAATGACTTGGATTTAGAAGATGAATATCATTTTATATGTATATGCCGATGTAACACTGATCTTAGGAAAAAATATATAAGCCGTAAATTTTATATAAACCCATCTGTATATAAATTCCACCAGTGATTAGTTTCATGTGACAAATCAGTTATTTCAAATGTATGTATATATTTGAAGGAAGCTCTTGCTTTGAGAAATACAATTCTAAATAATGTTGTTTGAACAAATTCATTACCGCTTTGATGGAATTTACGTATTCTTGCAATTGATTGTGTTTCTTTATTTTTGTATTCGCAAATGACAATCTATGTTATGTTAAGTTTAAAAAAAATTCATTAGCGCTTTGATGGAATATACGTATCCTTGCAATTGATTGTGTTTATTTATAAAGACCGTTTGATGGAATGTACGTATTTTTGCAATTGATAGTGTTTATTTACATTTTTTTTCGATAATGACTATTTATGTTATGTTATGTTTAAAAATTAAAAACCATTACCGCTTTGATGGAATTTAGGTATTCTTGTAATTGATTGTGTTTATTTATGTTTGTATTCTTAAATGACCATTTATGCTATGTTGTGTAATGTAATATTGTTAACCTATTTATGTGACAGAAATCAATGTGAATACATGTATTTGTGTATGAAGACGAGGTACTTATGTTTAAGTCTGAATAAACTGTCTGTCTGTCTGTCTGTCTGTCTGTCTGTCTGTCTGTCTGTCTGTCTGTCTGTCTTGTCTGTCTGTTGTCTGTCTGTCTGTCTGTCTGTCTGTCTGTCTGTCTGTCTGGTCTGTCTGTCTGTCGTCTGTCTGTCTGTCTGTCTGTATGTCTGTCTGTCTGTCTTGTCGTCTGTCTGTCTGTCTGTCTGTCTGTCTGTCTGTCTGTCTGTCTGTCTGTCTGTCTGTCTGTCTGTCTGTCTGTCTGTCTGTCTGTCTGTCTGTCTGTCTGTCTGTCTGTCTGTCTGTCTGTCTGTCTGTCTGTCTGTCTGTCTGTCTGTGTCTGTCTGTCTGTCTGTCTGTCTGTCTGTCGCTGTCTGTCTGTCTGTCTGTCTGTCTGTCTGTCTGTCTGTCTGTCTGTCTGTCTGTCTGTCTGTCTGTCTGTCTGTCTGTCTGTCTGTCTGTCTGTCTGTCTGTCGTCTGTCTGTCTGTCTGTCTGTCTGTCTGTCTGTCTGTCTGTCTGTCTGTCTGTCTGTCTGTCTGTCTGTCTGTCTGTCTGTCTGTCTGTCTGTCTGTCTGTCTGTCTGTCTGTCTGTCTGTCTGTCTGTCTGTCTGTCTGTCTGTCTGTCATATACAAACTTAAAAAGTGTTCATCCCTTAAGCAATAGGCGCCGGCACAAAGTCTATTTATTAGCACTTTATCAAAAGAAGAACTACTGGGTTTCGGTTAAGACGGTCGCTCTAATCATTAAACTTTGTGACAGTCATTATTTCCGATCATTCGATTTCAATATCATCGAGTTCAAATATCTCTGATATAAAGTGCCCGTGAAGAAGAGAGTGATTTAGATTATCTATAATTGACATCTCCTGAGAGTAAAATATATCTTTTCAGCCTGGATATTACCTAATACGTCATTTTTGAAATTGAAGTAAGGGTCTTCAATAGCATATTTCGTCCCAATATGCGGGATATCCATTGCACACCTGTAACGTATTAGAACGTACACGTTTTTTCTCTCCTCAAAACCGGGGCGATTTTTGCAGTGAACGACTACAACGTTATAGAACGCATACAAATTTCGTTGTTTCAAAACCTGACCCCATTTAAGCGTAGGAACCCTGAAACTTTTTTTCTTAAAAAATACAATTATCAATGTTTGTAAATGAACTGAAACTTAATCAAAGACAAAAATTAAATAAAAACTGCGATGTTCGAATGTTCAATATACAGTCTGTTTACTATAAACTTGTCAAATAAAGTTTCGACCATTTATGGTTAATAATTGAGAGTTAAAATCAATAAATATTTAAATGCTAAAATTCATCTTAAAAAAGCAAATGAGTGGTATTTTGAAAACAATGATTTACTGTCATGTGTGTGGTATAAACTTAAGAAAGTTCTGCATTTCGAATGTTTATATGACAACGTTTTGGCAAAAAAGATCAAATCACACAAAGGATCATGTGCAATATTGTGTATAAATCTGTATTGATTTTTTTCAAAAATACGTTTTTATACGTTACAGAGGTTTATTTGCTATTGACTAAGTTCGTAAAAATACGTTACAGTTCTTCTTAGTATTCTCATGCACGTCATTTTTCAGTTGTATAAAAGCGTAAACATACGGTAGAAGCCGCTATGGGGCATCCCTTTCTAAAACAAATTATACCGTATTTAACCAGATAACTGATTGACGATAAACAACTGTGACGGGTAAAAAACGTATTTTAGGCCCGATTTTCGTAGTAAACCGTAAAATGTATTTTAAAAAACGCGAAAATCCGTTACAGTTCTGAAAATTGCGAAAAACGTGTATGTTTAACAACGTTGTAGGTGTTACCTTTAAAAAAGCCCCGGTTCTGAGGAGAGAAAAATTGTATACGTTTCAATACGCTACATCGTTTCGCTGCAAAAATTGCCCAGGTGCCTAAAGGATATATAGAATACTACATTTACAAATCTTGTTGCCTGCCAGCTTCTCAAAAGAACTTTCATCATGTTAGTAAAAAATGTATTAGATCTAAATCATACTTTTCATCAAGACTCAAGTTTTATAAAGAGAATTTTGTATATCTAATAAATATTTAAATTCCACCTGATTTGTACCGCGTTGACAGGTTGCTATGGAAAGGACGTGTTTGAACATCAGGTATATTTATTGTTTTACTAATGCAAGATTTTGTTTCTTAGAGGCCAATAATTTTGTATTTGCTGGTAAAAGATACTATTTAGAAAATTATTCTCAAACACGGTTTAGCTTTCGTATTTATAGTTGTCAGCTGGCATATATATATTTCCCGAAATTTTGGAAATCTCCTTAACTGTAATCGTTGTTTTACTATTATAAAGTGTTTAAATAAGTTTCCTTAATTGCGCCCCTGCAAATGAAAATTAAACTGACGTAAAATACTCTTGTATATCGGATTGTTTTCGTAAAAATGCATTCATCCCTCCCTAGACCAGTACCACCACAGACATTTAACACTCCATAACTAATAAAACTACCTAAGGTACAAAATTTCGCATGAAGAACGCACGTGTTGGTTGAATAAAAACTGTAATTGAACCGTATGAAGGAAAATAAATCTCCACCCAGCATTCTCTGCATTTCAAGAGAATTTCGGGCAAACTTGCAAAACACATACTCCTTGAGAACATTTTGGTAAATAGACAAAACAAAAAAAATGTTTCAGATCCGCCAATTTCCGTTGTAGTTATGATATGCGTAAGGAAACAGTAATACTGAACATTAACCATGTTCTAAAATCTCTATTATATGCATATTTTAACGATTTAAAATCCTGAAAATTATAAAGCGTTGCAACGCGAAACGATTGAATAATTTGGAAAGTTCTGTTGTCGTTATATTTTGTGATACTACGAGGATTGCTTATATAAAGTAAAAAATTTATCACTCGATGTATGAGCACGGATGGCTGAGTGGTCTAATCGATAGACTTTTACTCTAGGAATAAGTGGTTCGAGCGCAGTTGAGGATTACTTTTTTTGCTTTCTTTAATTGTATTCTTGTTTTTACTGGAGCTTTTTAGATCCAATTTTTACAATAGAAAGCATTTAATGACAAACTTCAATACATGCCAAACTCTGTGAAAAGGCCCCTTTAACGCCATAATAAATTTCAAAATAAAGGCAACTTATAAATTAGCATGGCTTTCATTGGCGGAAATAAACGCAGATGCTTTGACAAATTTAATGTTTGACGGTACTTCAACGTGAAATTTTATGAATAAAGTAAACCAAAGAAAATCTTTTTGATAAACGGTTCATCTGTACAGAAACACATTTGGTTTCAAGTATATTAATGTATAATTATACCATGTCGTTTAAGCAAAATATTTGTTAGTATTCACGTATTTGATTTCAAGTGTGCGAGTTTATAAATTCAAAAAACAATAGACACATTAAACCATTTAAGGCCTATTTACAAATAAACAGTTTAGGGTAGTTCTGCCTTCCTTCAAAAATACAAAAACACACATAAACACACAACGCAATCAATTAGTTCAAATGGTAACACTTAAATAACATTAAGTAATATACACAATTTAAGTGTGCACGTTGCAAGTTAGTGCGTGCACATTCGTGTGATCTTACCTTTAGTCAACTCAAGCACTAATAAGGCAAACCAGGCACTAGGGTGTCTTCGCCGCAACCTAAAAATTAGCTCATCAAAAGTTAAAGATCACGCTTACAAAACAATAGTTAGGCCAAAACTTGAATATTAATTCAATTACCCCGGTAGTTAAATATCAAAGTTTGACGTTCACGTACTTGCCATTGAGATAGGCCCACAGAATGTATTGATTAAACGCGTTGAATATTAATCCGAGATATTCTTTGCTTAAGCAGCAAACTAGCTGGCTGTTCGATTAACGCTTGGAAAACGTTGGTAGTTCCATGCTTCACTGCGAATCATGGAGTGAGAGGAAAATACAACATATCAAAGCAAGGGTTTATCAGAAGCTGTAAAATACAGATAGCCTCCAACATATAGAGTAGATATACGGGTTCTGTTTTGTCGGCGTAGCAGTCTAACACAGACTTTGACCATTCGACCTTGGTAATTGTCTGATAAAATCTAACGAAAGAGTCCAACCAATAGGATCGAATGAATAAGTACACTATATGAATCACACAGTTTATATAACGGGTGATATTTTATATTACCTATAAAATGATACTTAAAAAAGAAGTATTAATTACGAAATATTGAACAATAATGTGTAGGCAGAGGCACGCACGGACTTTTCAATAAATAATCTTAGTTGGCCGCAAGCGAACAACTAAAAACCAGACTGCCTGGATCCATACCCGACACAGTTTCACTAATGCATATTTCCAAAACTTGGTATCTTTTAATTCACAAAATAATTTGCGGGAAAAAGATTTTAATAGTTCCTTAACTGTTAATATTTAATAAGAAATATTTATTTAGAAAAAGTAATGTTTGAGAAAAAGGAATATATAATGCACTTTTTTAAAAAGTCTGCCTTGGCCTTAACTCCTAAAGTATTTCACTAATGAATATCACCTGATATTTGAATTAAACTTACAATATTTATACCCAGATATAGATTTTTATAGTGTCTTTACCATGATACTTGAATATTAAGTATTTATTAAGAAGTAACACAAATTTAGACGAAGGCATTGTTTAATTGAAAAGTAAGCCCTGACCTAAAATCTGTCAAAGTCCCGCTACTTAAAATCTCCTGATTTTTTTAAATTTAAATAACCAAGTTAAGTTGAGGCTATGGATTTTTATATCACTTTTATAATTAGACTTTATTCAATTCATAAGATATAATACGGTTTTAGGTGAAGGCAGTACTGTAAGGTGTGTACTTATAGCTATTCTAAATCGTCCTTAAATATTTCGTATTGTTGTTTATATTGCTTCAAAGAAAGATATTTTATAAATCTGATCTATATTATTAGTGTAGAACCTTTACTTATATAAGCTGTGGGTAGTATATAAATATTGAAAGTTTGATGTTTCAGCGAAGTAAAAAAAAATCATGTTTGTTTGCACCAAACAGGCGTACACGCTGAGGTCAGCCATGAAATTGCCAGATAACGCCTGACAAGAGAGGGCCGCGAGATATCACGATATCTCCCGAAGTATTGCATTAATGCTTCCAATCCGTGTTTAGTGACAGATTTTCGCATAATAAAACAAACATTTCATGCGGCAGAAAGTCGACTAAAATATCAAGAAAATATTAACATTTATTTTCAAGATCAGGAGATTACTTTAAAGATATTTCTTTTTTATGCTGTGTTCAAACAGATCGAATATGTGTGTATAATCATTTGTATGAAAAACAGATTCCGGTACTCAGTTTTTCACATGGCAATAACAAAAAAAAATATTTATTTCAACCATCGGAGAAAAACTTTTAGCACCGAAAATTGACGATGATACTTCAAAAACTTGAAAACCGTTAAATTTATGTTAAAGTAAATATTGGTGAATGTTTCATGTATCCAATATTATGAACTGTAAGTAATCAATTTATCTTATTTTATCCGGAGTCTATTTACTTGAGACATTTACGAGCATGAATATATTTTCCAACAATTGCCTCGATAAAACGATGCGATATGCCGCCTGGTCGAAACACCGGCTCACTTAAGGTGCTATCTAGATCAGCCTCAATCATGCGTTCTCGAAACATCGGATAAATCATTTTGACTACTAAGCAAAATTGTTATCGTGAAAACCCGAAAGATCTTATTTGCGTAATTTTACATCGTTTGCATATTTCACTCGTATAATAATATTTAATATTTAAAAAGTCAAATCATTGTTTTACAATTCAAAGAATCCGGATTCACGACAAATATTCTGCGCGTATTCCAAATGCATTTACTTGTTAATGCACATTTTGTCACATAGCCATAGTTAACTAAGATGACACGTTAAAGACAGTTCGTAGTTTCACCGTATGAGTAATGATGTGTCAATACATAAATAAATTTAGATATTGGGCCGTGCTTTCTGAAAAAAATGGGTTTAATGCATGAGCGTAAAGTGTCGTCCCTGATTAGCCCGTGCAGTCCGAACAGGCAAATCAGGGACGACACTTTCCGGTTTTATGATATTTTCTGTGTAACGAACGTATCTTCTTAGCAAAAAATCCAGTTTAGGCGGAAAGTGTTGTCCCTGATTAGCCTGTGCGGACTGCACAGGCTAATCTGGGACGACACTTTACACACATGCCGTAAACCCCCTTTTACAGAGTACGGCATATACATAAATCACAGAAGGCTCACATATTAGAGAAGTGCAACTAGTAAAGTCTCGCCAAATGTTTGGTTTACGAAATAAACAATTATCCCACTATATTATATTGAAATTGACGGTTAACCATATATAATAACTGCACCAGGCTTCATCATTTACAAGCAGGCATACGAAGCGTAAACATCGATGAGTTTCTGTAAGCCATGTACTACAATCCACAGGTGGAAGTAACGTACCCTGGATAGTATTTTTTTTTTTTTGGAGCCCAATATATTCAAATAAATATATAAAATCATGTTTAATGAGAAAAAAATGACAAAGAGCCATGAAAAAAAAAATCCCGACCCTCTGATATTGGAATCATAACTCCAATATAATTCCAATATCAGAGGGTGGGGATTTTTTTTTCATGGCTCTTTGTCAATTTTTTCTCATTAAACATGATTTTATACATTAATTTGAATATATTGGGCTCCTAAAAAATATATATATGAAAAATACTATCCTGGGTACGTTACTTCCACCTGTGCTACAATCATGTTTGTGTAAGCAAACGAATAAACTAGAAGACCGAACGTATTCAGATGTATCTACAAATGTTCAGTTAGTACGATAAATCGATCAATAATTCGTGTTTTTTAATAGAAGAAAAAATCACTGCTAGAGTAAGAGTTAAGCAGCTGAACTTGTGTATTGTATATGAAAGAAACTTTATTATATCAAACAGTATCGTATATTTAAGACGGTTTTGCATTATATCCAAATCGCCTTGCTTCACTTTAAAATAATGACTTGTACTACCAAGCTGATTAGTGCGTTCATCAAAGATTGATGTTGCTACGACAGGTGATTTTTGTTTACTAAGGTAAATTATGGGGTTAAATTGTTTACCTGTATATAATCTCACTGAAATACTATTGTATTTTGGTAGCAAACTGAATTCCATATCTCATCGTTTAAAATCTGTTTCCGGTATAAATTGCGTGCACACTTCTCTAGATTGTTTTTAAAAAGGTATGTTTGCTAATATACTACTTGCCATGTGATTTTCAAAGCGTACGGTTTATACTAAAACAATGGCGGTGGGATATATAGATAAACCTTTATAGAATTAAAATTTATCCAAATAAACATTTATTAAATAAAGAAAGATTAAGCTCCTGAATTTATTATCTTGCAAAAATCCACGGTGACAGTTCTGTGAAAGTGCCACGACGCATGTATCGTTTAGCATCTTTTAAAATCCCTAATATTATGTTTGGGTTGCTTTAGCGTTTAGCTGTGAATATAAGGGAATACAATGAAAATTTCATAACATAATGGAAAAAACAACAACAAAAGAGTTGTGTTCAAAATATCAACGAAACCTTTCTTTAAAAGATCTTTTATCAACATGTATGTGCCTACAGGTCCCGATTGCGCATTTTCAGTAAGAACATCTTAGTTTTGCGAATGATTTTTTTACAAGGACATGGTCTATTTAATGACATATACATGTCTGAAGTAATTTGAAATGTAAAGTATCTTTATGCTTCGCGTCGTTTTTTCCACTTCATTTTATAAGCATATTGGTTTGTACAATCGATTTAACGCTGATTTAAACATTTCCAAATAACTTTTCATCCCAAATTTCCTGGATAAGCCAAGCTTCACCAAACGATATAGATTATTTACAAAAGTAGCCCAATTAAATCTTCCTATATCCATATTACCTAAAACAATCACTTGGCTATCTATGAAAAGGCTTATGCAGACGTTAACACCAACATTTAATGCTTTTAGTATGGTATTCAACACACTGGGACAACCTAGAGTCATTACTTGTTGATTGAATATCCCCTAATAATTGCCTCCAATATTGCACATGTACCTTTTCGAAATATTCAAAGACCAAAATATCTGCGTCATGCATCAAAATTGGTTTAGCCATTGCGTCAAAATACTTAAAATATTATGGTATGTGAACATTTCTAAAAATACACTGATAATACTTAATGGCAATTTGTATCTGTTTCATTTATTTCATTTTCATACCAGTATTTGCACATTGTTGTTAAATGCTGTGTTTTCGGTCTTGTACATTTATACTGATTTCTGTACATGCTCAAGTACAAACAGAGCACGGTTCTTACAAAGCGATGTAACTCATTAATATGTAAGTATAATAGAAAATAGGTGGCGCTCCTTTAACGCGTTCCGCAGTTTCATTTTAAAGTTTCAGTTGTCAGATTAAAATTAATTCAGTTTCCTTCAACTCCTCGTGGAACAAGCCTAGTTATAGTTTGCATGCGAACACGCCTCTTCACAGCTGAATACATGGGAGAAAAACATAAAAATGTCTTCCCTTTTTACCAAAATAGTACTAATATTTAAAAAGAGGTCTCTATACATTTTAACATCTTTAGCTGTTTTAAAGTCAATGGAGAACACATAAAATCTTCCGCCTGTTTTCACTAAACGTTTCTGAACGTGGATTTGAAAAATGTTGTTAACGGAAGAATATCCCGCGCAAGAGGTAGCTCGGGACTCTTCAGTTTTGTAAAAACATTATGCCCATTTTTATATAATATAAGAATTATTTTAACAATACCTTTATAAGAGCAATGCCTATAGAGTTTGATGAGTCTGATTTAGAAAAATACTAATGAATCGGAACTATGATGCTTGCACACCAGCTGTCGTGAAATACACCTGTGTCTAGAATAAAATTAAATAGGACACATAACATGGGATCTATAATGCGGTAAGTATTTTTATACAATTTACCACCAGTTCGATTAATACTACTAGATTTTTCATTTTTTAATTGTTCATGACTTTTTCAAAATTTCATTTTCAGTGTTAAGAAAATTTAATATAAATTCAGTTGTTTTCGAAGCCATTCGTTTGGCTTTATTCTTAAGTCTGAAGAGGTTTTATTTTGCATACGATGCCGTTTTAAAATCCTTAAACAAGTGTCAGAATTATTTCAGGGATAAGCTTATTTACTCCTTATTGTGATTTAATAATGATTCTTTTTATATCGACGCACACGCATAAAGAGGTCCGCGTATTTGTAAAAATATGTACCGGTAAATCATTGCCATTACTTATCCATTTGAATATCACTCGTTATCTCAACATGATTGTTTCCAATTTTTACATTACTATTTGACTACATATTAAATTGCTGCGAATTCTCATATTAGTATGTGCTTGTCTGTTGGAAGAAATACACTTGTGACTACCTTTATCAATATTATTTTTAAGTCGCCCATAATTTCGTTTTGTATGATGTAAAATAGTTCCTCATATTTTATTTGAAATAATTATTGTTATTACTCTCTCTCTTCATTTAAATTTATCATAACAAAATACGTTGTGGTTGCTTTATTAGCTTTGGTGTCGCTATTTAAGGGGTCATGCAATTGCAAGTTATCAACTTACATAGTGAGGCTTAGTTCGGGGACACAACATCCTTCACATATTTGTTCATGCATAGAAAAAAGGTCGATATATGTTTCGACATAATTTGAAAGCTGCATTCTCTCCGTCTGCTGATTTTCAAAATGGAGCACCAGGGTAACTTATTACACAGTAGTAATGGGAAGTAACTAAAATGTTCCCCAGGGCGTCCGTTTGAAATGCTTCCAATAAGCATTCATTCTATCACAGTACCGAACTCATAATTAACTTCGTTTCTTTCATTTGATGGTGTGTAAACTAGCACATTTATTTTTTTAATACATTTTATTCTTTTAAAAATAGAAATACAGTATTAAAATTAATTGCAGATAAAAAAATATTACGTAACAAATAACAATATTTGTTTCTCGAAAAAATATTCAAGAAATGACTAGAAAGGCTTTTTCAATTGTAATATGTGTAAATACCTTAGTTCCAACTAAGATCGCCAATTTAGATAGTGGTGTGTGACCGTTTCGAAAACCATTCTTATATTCGTGTACAAATTACCAAATGTCAATAACTTAATCGGTTGTATATTTTATTGTTAATGTCAAATAATCTACTGTCATGCGACAGCTGCAGAAACTAAACACGTAATTGATTATACCATTGAGGTATTAATTTAGTTATTGATGTATGTTTCATAGCATATATTGGAATTTCATGATTTGTCAAAACTTTCGCGTATTTCGGATTTATATAATATTCGGACACAAAGTCACAAATGTCATGTTGTTGTGATTTGCATAAGACAGTATTATTGTCTTTAAAACATACACCAGTTGATAGTACCGAGGTGATCAAACTTAAAAGTGATACAATTAAATAATTTCAATTGGTTATAACCATTTTTGGTTTTATAAACGGCGTTTTCCAAGTTGAGAAAAAATTACAAATTGCCCAATTGCCATACGATTAAATAAATCCCAAAGACAAATACAAGCTGTGATATCTGTTGTTATTTAAACTCTTTATTTACAAGCTAACAAGTAAAATTTATAAGTTGTGCATAACCACAAGCAGCTTGCAGGATTTAACCAGCCTATTGAGTCAAACACGCTATTTCCAGTGTAATATTTTATCAATTTTGCCAGCAAACCTTTGTTTTCATTTATTGTCTCTGCATAAATATTAATTATTTAGTAAGTTTTTTATAAAAAAGTAATTAAGGTCCAGGGTTTTGTCTGCTATGTAAAAAAGGCCGTAAAGCGGACCTGATCCCAAAGCAAACGGACTCGATCCCTAACCTTAATTTTGCACAAAATTCACAACTTCCCCCAAGAAAAGATTTTTTTTGTTGTAGCAAGAAGTGTCTTATGATTATCATATCTCAATTTTATCTCATAAACATCTTACAACGTATATAACTTTAATTTATATGATTTGAAAGTATTATAATTTATATGATTTTTACCCAAAATGCCCAGGGAAAGGCATGATGTGTCAATATTTGTTGATAAAAAATCCCAATTGGTCCATTTTGTTGATTTTTCCCCCAAAATTTACAGTTTTATCAATGAAAAAAAATCCCAATTGACCAGACTCCTATTCCCAAAATGGCTAGAAACACCACTGAGGTCATCAGACTTGTGTCAAAAGTATAGCTGTAAGTAAACAAACACTTTGAGACTTTTTTTTCTGGTCAGCACAACAAAGTCAAAACTTTTCTGAAACTATTGTTAATAGAATCTAATAGCATCTGATGCTGTCTATTACATTCACATTAGTTGTAACTTTGAATAAAGTGTCAGACTGGTTAAGATGTGTATTTATTTTTTGTATATTTATGAAGATAGAAACTCTTTTTTATATGAATTGAAATGTGATGTTTTACAGGTACAGTAACCATGCCATGGATTAAAATTGAAGAACAGAACCCAGCTTACAATTCTAGTCACCAATGTCATTCTTGGTACATATGCTTTGAGTTCTTTTTTGTTTGGCAAGTTACCAATGTACTGTTATGAATGTATTGTACTCATGCTTTACCTTAAAAGTGTGCTCTTCTAACATAATATATGATTGTGTGTAAAATATTAATTTTACGTAGAACGTTTAAATTAGGTACTACTATTATTGAAAATGTGTTTAAGTTTGATTGACAAGTTATTGTACACAAATATCCATTTATAACTTACCTATGTGAAATGGTCATTATGCAAGTGAAGTACAATTTAATTATAAGGAGCTATTGTGTTAATCAAAGTATAAGAAAGATTTATATCTAAGGACAGGTATCGTTGAAAGAAATGTTTGTCATTAGTTCTTCTGCTGTGTGCATTTGTACACCATAAATCTTTTACCACTGGTTTAAACATATTTATTTAAGCTTGATTATAAGGCTTATTTGAAACGCTCTTGAGTCCGTATCCTGGGACTAGAACCACTACTTGGTGTCTATGGAGGAAATGTAAAGAATGCTCCCACAGTGGGGATCAATCCCATGACCTCCTGATCACTAGGCAGACACCATATCTACTACACCACATTTTCAGCAGACTGAACAATTGTTCAGAAGCTTCAATCTATTAATGATATTCAAGGACATGCATAGATGACATGTTGGTTTCACCCATGGTAGGTTTCCAAATTCTTTAAAAAAAATAAAAATATATTTAATATTTTCCCAAAACTATACAATCTTCAAATGTTTTTGTCAAAAGTTATTCATTGTTTGATGTTTCATTGCTTCAACTAAACCCTTACAAAATATAATTCTTATTTTCAGAGCAATGTCATACAGTAGTAGAGTATTGATAATATCTTCAACCATTTTGACCTAAGTTTACATTAGTCTTCCTTATAATTTTGATCTGGTTTAAATATAATTTCAACTGCAGCTCTAGAAAAAACTTTATCTAAAGCATGTGATCCATTTTTGTTTCAGAACTGCAGTCGATCACGTGAAAAGGTTTGTAGTCCCTCCGGCTCCCCACCGTATGACCAAGAGAAGTACTTCCATAAACAGGTCTGATCTTATTGGAAATATACAAAAATTCTTGTTAAGTTGTATGATTCCTTACAAAGATGTATTTAAAGACTCGTGATCACTTAAATTGGCTTTGGTTGAACAGAAAATGTTGATAGAATATGTTTATGTTCACAACATTTGTTAAGCTTGTAGATAATAACTGCATACTTTTTATAGAAAAACACTTTTGTTAAAAAAACATAGATAAGCAATATAAATAACATGTTAGAAAAAAGTTGACCATCAAAACTAAAAAACTTGCATTATCAATCCCTCACCCACAAAAATGTATCCCTTACTTATAAGTCTTTAACATAATGAAAACATCAATGTTCAGGTATAACATTGCAGCATTCTTTTCAGAGTGATGTCCTTGCAGTAGGTAGCAGTCACTCATCAGGTTGTGACTTTCCCAAGATAATGCTGGAATACGGCAATGAACCTCTACAGTATGACATCTTCACGACTATAGGTTGGTTCTAACTCAATACTATCGCTAGTGGATTTTAGCAGCTTGATTAGAGTTGTAATGTTCATAACTGTCAGTTTCAATCAATTTGAGAACATGTTCCTTTTAGATGGGCTGTTTTATCTTTATATGGTTTCATAGTTACATTTCTGGGTATATTAAGGAGTCTTTTCAGCTTTACTTGCCGAAGGCCTGAAAAGCGTATTTCATGGCGTGTTTTCCTTCGTCCGTCTGTGCATGCGTTAGACTTTTTCTTGTTTTGATGAGTCAAACCCTATTGAAAATGAGCTATATCAGAGTTATAAGTCCAGAATTATCTCCCCTTGAATTTGACAAAAACATGAAAATTCAGTGTTTTTATATGATAAAGTCCATAATTTTTAGCTCACCTGAGCACAACATGCTCATGGTGAGCTTTTGTGATCGCCTTTTGTCCGTCCTGCTTCGTGCGTTGTGTGGCGTCAACATTTGACTTGTTAACTCTCTAGAGGCCACATTTATTGTCCAATCTTCATGAAATTTGGTCAGAAGATTGGTCTCAGTGATATCTTGGATGAATTTGAAAATGGTTACGTTTGCTTGGAAAACATGGCTGCCAAGGGGTGGGGCATTTTTCTTTATATGGCTATAGTAAAATCTTGTTAACACTCTAGAGGCCACATTAATTGTCGGATCCTCATGAAACTTGGTCGGAAGATTCATACCAATGATATTTTGGACAAGTTCGAAAATGATGTCGGTTGGTTGAAAAACATGGCCGCCAGGGGGCGGGGCATTTTTCCTTATATGGCTAAATTGGCTATAGTAAAACCTTGTTAACACTCTAGAGGCCACATTTATTTTCCGATCTTCATGAAACTTGCTCAGATGATTTGTCCTAATGATATCTTGGATGATTTCAAAAATGGTAACCTTGGCTTGAAAAACATGGCTGCCAAGAGGCGGGGCATTTTTCCTAATATGGCTATATATGGCTATAGTAAAATCTTATTAACTTTCTAGTTTGTTCAATCTTCATGAAATTTGGTCAGAACATTGGTTTCCTGTGTAGTAAAGTTTGGTTTTATTATGTCAATATTATGTGACATTAACTGTATTATGTAAATTTTCATAACACAGAATTTTCATAGTTAACATAACTGTTTTAGTCATTAACACTTATGATGAGCCTTTCAACTAAGAGATAACTGAAAGAAAGACAACATGTACATGATTTTGCAGTATTTATGCAGTATTTATCTCCCTTGTTTAACCTGGTTCAGTAATCTATTTTTAGTTCTGCTCATTTGGGAAGATATTGATCATTGATAAATGCACTGTTCTGAGGGAAAATTGACTACGCTGCCATTGATCTCTTCTGAACTGTATAAAATAAGCTGTTTTGGCTGATTTAAACACCTCTTGATGCTTTCTTGAAAAGTAAACAGCTCTTGAAAAAGGTTGGAATTTTGAAATAATTAAACTCTAAATTATTTTTAACACCAGCATCAAGACATTTTGGCATTATTTTCAAAATTATTCTTATTATTTAGATTATTTCTATTTGGCATTTTCTAAACTAGAAAGACTTTTCTATTTCAATAACTTAGTAATTTTTTCTTATTTTTACATTTGATTCACTGAAGTTTCCTAATCACCATAAAAATTTTTCTTTAGGTTAAATTAGACCTATTTTGTGAACTAGAGTTTTGAAGCACTTTCTAGACTAACAGTAACTTATATTTATATCAGTTTTTTTGACTGATTTTGAACTTCTTTTTACATTCATTAAGGTATTTGCTGTATGTTGTTCATTTTTGTAACGATACTTAGATTCTTTAGACTTGGCTTGTACCTGTTCTTAATTTTCTGTCATTGTTCTTCATTTTCCGAGTTCTTGGAATAAAAATAAGTTATTTTTGTTAAAGCTGCCTTGGTTTTCACTTATAAATAAATTCTTTGAGTGTATTTAGGCGTCCCTGACTGAACGCTTTTAGTTAATTGAATTACAACCAGTCAGTATAGTCATCCTGACCGGAAATAAGAGTTCGTCAAATAAATATGTCCGCATTACATAAGTGCTCACAAAGTTACATAACTTGTAACCCTCCTGTGACCGGTTCATTTGCGTTAGCGAAGGAGTCCGCACTACCACACCTGGATAGGACAGTTGAGTTCGGTAAAAAAAACATGACCGCCAGGGGGGGGTCTTTTTCCTTATATTAATATAGTAAAAAAGCTTGTGAACACTCTAGAAGTCACGTTTTGCCTAATCATCATGATTTTGTCAAAACATTAGTTATGTGGATGTCTCGGACGAGTTTGAAAATGGTCATGATCAGTGAAAAAACATGGCCGCCAGTGAGTGGGGCAATTTTCTTTATATGTATATAGTGACAACATGTGAACAGTCTAGAAGACACATTTTTTTCCCAGTCTTCATGAAATTTGGACATATCTTGGAAGAGTTAAAAAAATGGTTCAGGACTGTTAAAAAAACATGGCCTCCAAGGGGCCATTTGTTGTTCATTCTTCATGATACTTGGTTAGAACATTTGTTCCATTGATATCTTGGGCTGCAAAGAACAGGTCATTTCTTTTTATCTCAGGTGAGCGACTTTGGGCCTTTCAGGCCCTCTTGTCATCCAATACGCAAACTTGCACAGTGTCTTTGTATCAATTAGGACTCAAACCCTTTTTTAAAAAGAGCAATATCGAAGCAATAAGTCCAGAATTACTTCCCCTTGAATATGAGAAAATTTTGTTTACGCAATTAATTCCACAGTTTTCTTCCAATTATTTCCAAATTTGCACAGTATCTTTATATCAATGAGGACTTGAATCCTATTGAATATGAGCAGTATCGGAGAAATAAGTACACAATAATCTCCCCTTGAATTTGAGAAAATTCTCCTTGTTTGCGCGATTAAGTACACAGTTTTCTTTCCAAACTTGCACAGTGTTTATAGCAGTAGAGCGATTCAGGCCCTCATGGGCCTCATGTTTATTTAACGTGTTTAAAAATATTCTGATCTCGATAGCGTTATTGGATATTTGATAACATCTGATATTACCACACTAGTGACTGTGGTTAAGGAAAGGTCTTGAAAAGGATTTTGAATAAAAAAGGCTACCATCAACATAGAAATATAAATATGATCTTGATTCATTAGACTAGTGAATCAATAAATTCTTGGTCCCATGTCCTAGTCTGTCTTAAAATTCTTGCTTCATGTAATAGTTATATTGCTTCACATTTCAATAGCTAAGCTTTATTATTTCTCACTAAAGCAATCATGTGTACCAGTGTATGATGATCTTTAACATCAATATCCAATGTCAGTCAATGTTTAACATAATAATCATGCATATGGGTATATTATTGTTATGATTTATTAGGTAAGGGTTACAATGATGCAGCGACAATATCGGTAGCTAGACATGTGGCGTCTGGGCACAATGTGGCAATACGACAGATTGATCTAGATCACCCAAACATAGACATGGCAGCATTACAGGTTGGCAATAATTATATTACTTAACATTATGATATTGACTTTCTTTAAAGGAGTAAAAAACAATTTAATATTATTTACACATAATTGGTTTAATGTAAATTATGATTTATTGATGTGCTATTATCCATCTTCAGCTGAAAGGCGTAGTCATATAGAAATGGTAGACATTTTTGTATTGGTAATATTCATGAGCAGTTTTAACAATGTGTGATTTTATTTTGTTTTTGCTTATATGTACTGACTTACAATGAATTGCTTGTTTTAAGAGTGATTTGGAATTGCTTTTATCTGGTGTTCTGGTATTGTATCGCATTGTTGATATTGCGACCTGGTAGACTCTCACCCTGCAAACTCCTGAAATATTTCAATCAACTTGTGCTTTACAACCCAGCAAAATACTAGTACCATAATTAAGTAAGTTTCACTATTGATATCACAATGATGTTCAATAACATGTGTGTGTGGTTTGTTTTTCAGCAAGAGATAACCTACTGCAGATTGCTCAACCACGAGTCCATCCTACCTTACTACACCTCTTTTGTCCACAATAATGAAGTCTGGACTGTTATGCCCCTCATGGCCTATGGTAATTGAGGAACTACTTTCTGTTATGCCCCTCATGGCCTATGGTAATTGAGGAACTACTGTTACTTAGCTGATTTGCTGCTTTCCTCGTTTGTTTAATTAAATTGATTATACTATATGTTATTTGTTACAGTATGACCATCATTTATGGTAATTAAGAGAGGTTCTTTGAATATCTTGTTATGCCCCCCTTCGAAGAAGAGGAGGTATATTGGTTTGCTCATGTCGGGCTGTCTGTCGGTCGATCCGTCCACCAGGTGGTTTCCAGATGATAACTCAAGAACGCTTGGGCCTAAATCATGAAACTTCATAGGTACATTGATCATGACTCGCAGATGACCCCTATTGATTTTGAGGTCACTAGGTCAAAGGTCACAGGTGAAGGTATCAGTTACTGGAAATAGGCATTTTAAGGATTTAGCATGGTTCAAACAAGGGAAACAACTACCGTTTATGCATGTTCTTTTTGTTACAGCATTTGCCTCCCTTAAATTCATTTAAAATCTCATTTTACAGCAGAGATTCCAATTATGACCTGTAAATGAGCCCCATATTTACTGCCAGTGCTAGGTTACCTTTTCCCATTGGATCATTCTTAAGTATTGTTATTGTAATGCAATGTTAGCGTTACCACCACCACCAACAACCACCAACCACCACCAACCACCACCACCACCACCAACACTGTTCACAGTGACAAAAAACGTATTCACACAATGGCTGCTACTACAACTTATAGCCCATATAGGGGGGCATTCATGTTTTACAAACAGCCCTTGTTAATTTGCACTTTCTTTAGTTTCATTAATGCTCTCTGTCTGTTCTTTAGATTATCAATGGCCATGCATGTGTAGCATTTTTTGGGAGCTGAACATGGTCATTTTTATGCCCCCTTTCAAAGAAAAGGGGGTATATAGTTTTCGCACTGTCCGTCTGTCAGTCTGTCACTTTTTTCGTGTCTGCTCTCTAATTCAAATAGTTTTCATCCGATCTTTACCAAACTTGGTCAGAAGTTGTAGCTAGACAATATCTAGGTCAAGTTCGAATATGGGTCATGCCGGGTCAAAAACTAGGTCACGGGTCACTTAGTGCATTTCAGGGCTTTAGTATTTAGGTTTCGAAAAAAGCTCATAACTTCTATCAAATGTTTATAGGGGGCATATGTCAGCCTATGGTGACAGGTCTTGTTTAGATTTATTAACTGTCCCGTTATGTTATATACAAAAGAAAAAGGTTTAGGCATTGCTTCAGTCATGTTTGTACCTGCGTTATTAATTGTTTCAGCCACTGGAAATAAATTGGGCTGCACATTAACACCCATAGTTCAAACTTATGTCCACCAACTGATCTGCAAGCCAGGACCATTAATTAATCATATGAAATCCAAATAAGGATAAATTATGCATATGTTGTTGCAAACTTATAACAGTTTATTGCTGATTGTCCAGCCTTATAATCATATGTCTTCTAACTGCATTATTTTATTCATCATAGATGCAAGCAAACTATGTATTTTAATTTATCCCCAGTCTGTTTTGGGTATTCATTTAACCATATGAATTAAGGTTAACCACAAATTGATCATCTGCAATTTAACGTAATGTAGTGTTGATCTTTTTTCTGTCGATCGTTGAACCTTGGATGTATTTCTTTTTCATATAAATTCAATGGATCCATGACAAAATAAAAAATATCACTTCTGTGAACAGAACCAAAATGTTTAATTTTGATTTTATGACTGCTATTCCATACATAAATTCTGTTGTTTTAAGGCTCTTGCAGAGACTTGATGCATGCCTACTTCACTTCGGGCCTTCCTGAACAAGCAATAGCCTACATTCTACGAGACGTTATCTCAGCATTAGAGTACATACATTCCAGAGGAGTTATACACAGGTAATACACTTTCTATGGGATTTTATCTTAGCATTAGAATTACCGGTATATACATTCCAGAGGAGTTATACACAGGTAAGACACTTTCTATGGGATTTTATCTTAGCATTAGAGTACTGGTATATACATTCCAGAGGAGTTATACACAGGTAATACACTTTCTATGGGATGTTATCTTAGCATTAGATTACCGGTATATACATTCCAGAGGAGTTATACACAGGTAATACACTTTCTATGGGATTTTATCTCAGCATTAGAGTACCGGTTTATACATTCCAGAGGAGTTATACACAGGTAATACACTTTCTATGGGATTGTATCTTAGCATTAGAATTACCGGTATATACATTCCAGAGGAGTTATACACAGGTAAGACACTTTCTATGGGATTTTATCTTAGCATTAGATTACCGGTATATACATTCCAGAGGAGTTATAAACAGGTTAGACACTTTCTATGGGATGTTATCTTAGCATAAGATTTCTGGTATATACATTCCAGAGGAGTTATACACAGGTAATACACTTTCTATGTGATTTTATCATAGCATTAGAGTACTGGTATATACATTCCAGAGGAGTTATACACAGGTAATACACTTTCTATGGGATTTTATCTTAGCATTAGAGTACCGGTATATACATTCTAGAGGAGTTATACACAGGTAATGCACTTTCTATGAGATGTTATCTTAGCATAAGAGTACCGGTATATACATTCCAGAGGAGTTATACACAGGTAATACACTTTCTATGAGATGTTATCTTAGCATTACTATAGAGTACCGATATATACATTCCAGGGGGATTTACACAGGTAATACACTTTCTATGAAATGTTATCTTAGCATTACTTAAAAGTACCGATATGTACATTCCAGCAGAGTTATACACAGGTAATACACTTTCTATGAGACGTTATCTTAGCATTACTATAGAGTACCGATATATACATTCCAGTGGAGTTATACACAGGTAATACACTTTCTATGAGATGTTATCTTAGCATTACTTTAGAGTACCGATATATACATTCCAGCGGCGTTATACACAGGTAATGCACTTTCTATGAAATGTTATCTTAGCATTACTTAAAAGTACCGATATATACATTCCAGCGGAATTATACACAGATAATACACATTCTATGAGATATTATCTTAGCATTAGATTACCGGTATAAACATTCCAGAGGAGTTATAACACAGGTAATACACATTCTATGAGATGTTATCTTAGCATTTCTATAGAGTACCGGTATATACATTCCAGCGTAGTTATACAAAGGTATTACACTTTCTATGAGATGTACATTCCAGAGGAGTTATACACAGGTAAAACACTTTCTATGAGACATTATCTTAGCATTAGATTACCGGTATATTCATTCCAGCGGAGTTATACACAGGTAATACACTTTCAATGGAATGTTATCTTAGCATAAGATTACCGGTATATACATTCCAGAGGAGTTATACACAGGTAATGCACTTTCTATGAGATGTTATCTTCGCATTAGAGTACCAGTATATACATTCAAGGGGGGTTATACACAGGTAATACACTTTCTATAAGACGTTATCTTAGCATTACTAATAGAGTACCGATATGAACATTCCAGCGGAGTTATACACAGGTAATACACTTTCAATGAGATGTTATCTTAGCATTAGATTACTGATATATACATTCCAGAGGAGTTATACACAAGTAATACACTTTCTATGAGATGTTATCTAAGCATTACTATAGAGTACCAATATATACCTTGCAGCGGAGTTATACATAGGTAATACACTTTCTATGAGATGTTATCTTAGCATTAGATTACTGATATATACATTCCAGAGGAGTTATACACAGGTAATGCACTTTCTATGAGATGTTATCTTAGCATTACTATAGAGTGCCGATATATACATACCAGAGGAGTTATACACAGGTAATACACCTTTATGAGACGTTATCTTAGCATTACTATAGAGTGCCGATATATACATACCAGAGAAGTTATACACAGGTAATACACTTTCTATGAGACGTTATCTTAGCATTACTATAGAGTGCCGATATATACATACCAGAGGAGTTATACACA
Organism: Dreissena polymorpha; assembly: GCF_020536995.1. Lineage (NCBI taxonomy): Eukaryota > Metazoa > Mollusca > Bivalvia > Myida > Dreissenidae > Dreissena > Dreissena polymorpha. The sequence continues at coordinate 140,902 of NW_026273367.1, read as the reverse complement.
GGTTATACACTTTCTATGAGATGTTATCTTAGCATTAGATTACTGATATATACATTCCAGAGGAGTTATACACAGGTAATGCACTTTCTATGAGACGTTATCTTAGCATTACTATAGAGTGCCGATATATACATACCAGAGGAGTTATACACAGGTTATACACTTTCTATGAGACATTATCTTAGCATTACTATAGAGTGCCGATATATACATACCAGAGGAGTTATACACAGGTAATACACTTTCTATGAGATGTTATCTTAGCATTAGAGTACTGGTATATACATTCCAGAGGAGTTATACACAAGTAATACACTTTCTATGAGATGTTATCCAAGCATTACTATAGAGTACCAATATATACCTTGCAGCGGAGTTATACATGGGTAATGCCCTTTCTATGGGATGTTATCTTAGCATTAGATTACTGATATATACATTCCAGAGGAGTTATACACAGGTAATGCACTTTCTATGAGATGTTATCTTAGCATTACTATAGAGTGCCGATATATACATTCCAGCGGAGTTGTACACAGGAAATACACTTTCTATGTGACAATATCTTAGCATTACTATAGAGTACCGATATATACATTCCAGCGGAGTTATACACAGGTAGTACACTTTCTATGAGACGTTATCTTAGCATTACTATAGAGTCCCAATATATACATTCCAGCGGAGTTATACACAGGTAATACACTTTCTATGAGACGTTATCTTAGCATTACTTTAGAGTACCGATATGTACATTCCAGAGGAGTTATACACAGGTAATACACTTTCTATGAGATGTTATCTTAGCATTAGAGTACCGGTATATACATTCCAGGGGAGTTATACACAGGTAAGACACATTCTATGAGATGTTATCTTAGCATTAGAGTACCGGTATATACATACCAGAGGAGTTATACACAGGTAATACACTTTCTATGAGATGTTATCTTAGCATAAGAGTATATTAATTTTAGAGGAATTATGCACCGATATTACACATTCTTCAATATGTTATCTCACCATTTTAGTATATACATTTTACAGTAATAATACAAAGGTATTACACATTTACAGCCGCTGTGTTTAGAATTTGCTTACATGGATGAACATTCCAGGAAAGTAATACAAAGTGCTAAAATGTTATGCTACTGTCTTACACTGAGTAATTAAGGTTTATTCGCATCTTAAGGTAACATACATGTATGCATCATTTTTAGCTCATCTATTTTTTGAAAAAAAATTATGAGCTATTGTCATCACCTTGGCGACGGCGTTGGCGTCCGGTTAAGTTTTGCGTTTAGGTCCACTTTTCTCAGAAAGTATCAATGCTATTGCATTCAAACTTGGTACACTTACTTACTATCATGAGGGGACTGGGCAGGCAAAGTAAGATAACTCTGGCGTGCATTTTGACAGAATTATGTGCCCTTTTTATACTTAGAAAATTAAAAATTTTGGTTAAGTTCTGTGTTTAGGTCCATTTTATTCCTTAAGTATCAAAGCTATTGCTTTCATACTTGCAACACTTACTAACTATCATAAGGGGACTGTGCAGGCAAAGTAATGTAACTCTGACTGGCATTTTGACAGAATTATGTGCCCTTTTTATACTTAGAAAATTGAAAATTTGGTTAAGTTTTGTGTTTAGGTCCACTTAATTCCTACAGTATCAAAACTATTGCTTTCATACTTGCAACACTTATTAACTATCATAAGGGGACTGTGCAGGCAAAGTTATTTAACTCTGACTGGCATTTGGACGGAATTATGGGCCCTTTATACTTAGAAAATTGAAAAATTTGTTAAGTTTTGTGTTTTGGTCCACTTTACCCCTAAACTATCATAGATATTGCTTTCATACTTGGAACACTCGCAAACTATCATAAGGGTACAGTAAAAGGACAAGTTGCATAACTCTGGTTGTCATTTTTCCGGAATTATGGCCCTTTTTTGACATAGTAAATTTGAATATATGGTTAAATTTTGTGTTTCGATCCACTTTACTTCTAAAGTATCAAGGCTATTTCTTTCAAACTTCAAATACTTTCATGCTATCATGAGGTTACTTTACCTGGCAAGTTGAATTTTACCTTGACCTTTGAATGACCTTGACTCTCAAGGTCAAATTATTAGATTTTGCTGAAAATGCCATAAATTCTTTATTTATGATTAGATTTGATTGATACTTTGACAAAACTACTCTTACCTGACATGCCACAATAGACTCCAGCCAAACCATCCCCCGTGCCCTCCCCCCCCCCCTGAATCCCCCCCCCCTAATTTTTTTTTTAAAGATCATCTCACAAATGACCACCACACCCTCACACTGTACTATACCCCCCCCCCCACCCCACCCCCCCCCCAAATTGTTTTTTTTTTAAACGGTTAAAAAACACAAATATTTATTTTTATTATTTTATGTTTGAAATACCGTCCAACCATTGCACCCAAGAATACCACCCACACCCCCTCCCCCCCCCCCCCCGAATTCCCCCCCCCCACCCCTATTTTTTTTTTTTTTTTAAGATCATCGCACCCAATAATACCCCCCCTTCCCCCCTCTCCCCCCCCCCCCCCCCCCGAATTCCCCCCCTCCTAATTTTTTTTTTTTTTTTAAAGATTTTCTCACAAATGACCACCACACCCTCACACTATACCCCCCCCCCCCCCCCCCACCCCCAATTTTTTTTTTTTAAACATTTAAAAAACACAAATATTTATTTTTATTATTTTATGTTTGAAATACCGTCCAACCATCGCACCCAAGAATCCCCCCCCACCCCCCCCCACCCACCCCCACCCCCGAATTTTTTGTTTTCATTTTTTTGCATTTTTTTTCCACATTTTTGGAAGATAATGTAATAAATGTCCACGCACCCACACTATACACCCCTCTTCACTCCACCCCTCCCTCCTTTGTGATTGAAAATGAGAGTTCCTTCACCTTTAAAAAGAAAATGGATGAGCGGTCTGCACCCGCAAGGCAGTGCTCTTGTTCTTATTTGTATGGAGGCGACTTTCAGTAAGTTCAATATAGCTTCAACAATATTAGGTACTTGTGTGATTCAGTCAAAACTTGTCTGTTATTAACTTCATCATCCATTAGACAATTTTAAAATTACTTCTCATAAATATTCATCATTTGGTGAAAGTGTGTTGTTTGCAAGGCCTGTTTTCTTAGCTGAAAGGTCACGATCATACTTTAACCCTTTACCACTTACATACGTATTTTGACCCATATGTAGTTCCTTGGAAAGTTACATTTAATTTAAGACCTTTCTTACTAGATTCAAGCTTTAAAGGCTTCATTTCCAACCCTTAGTTATTGATGAGCAGCAAACAGCATAAAACCTGAACAGACTGCAAGTTTCTCTCAGGCTGTTCTGGTTTTATGCTGATTGCAAAAGCCATTTTCACTTTGCTTATTATGGGAGAAAAGGTTTAAGTCATTGTTTAAAATAAGGGATTTTACAGGGCGCAGTGGTGAAGTGGATATACTGACTGCCCAGTGATAGAAGAGTCACGGATTCGATCCCCAGAATGGAAGCGTTTTTAAGATTTCCCACATAGACACACCAAGTACTGGTTCTTATTCCAGGAAATGGACTCAAGAGCGTTTCAAATAAGCCTTAGGCTTTCTAGGATATCAAGCTAAAATAAATAAGTTTAAACTTAAGTAAGGGATTGAAAATAATACGCCTCACTATGTTTACAGTTTAGAGGGAATGTTAATTCTTTTTTGTGTCCCAGGCTGAAGGTCAAGGTCTTGCATGTGATTAAATATTAACACAAATTATTCAACATGCTGCTTATTCAGTACCTATTTTTAATTATATTTTGTTGTACAATTTAGAATTATGTCCTTTGAAAATTTATATATTATAGTGCCTCATTTATATTGTTTAACTAATCTGATCCGTGTTCTCATAAGATCTCAGATAATCCAGTCTAAGTGTGAACAATAAACTTACTAAAACATCATTTTTGTCATATAAAATGTAATAGACCAATTATATGGCCTCGTTTGGTAGGAGTGTGCGGGCAAGCCATGTGTTAATATCGGCGTCTGGGCGGGTCTGTTTGACGGGTCTCCGGAGTGCATGTCACCTCTTTGAACATGGGAAATGGAAGAGGTCAATGTTCGTGTACCCAGAAAACCCGCAGAAGCTGCTGTGTTGGCTAAGTCCTGAAATCCTTGAACAAGTAGGTTGAGCTTAGTCCTGAAATCCTCGAACAAGTAGGTTAAGCTAAGTCCTGAAATCTTGAACAAGTAGGTTGAGCTTAGTCCTGAAATCCTTGAACAAGTAGTTTGATCTTAGTCCTGAAATCCTTGAACAAGTAGGTTGAGCTAAGTCCTGAAATCCTTGAACAATTAGTTAAAGCTTAGTCCTGAAATCTTGAACAACTTAGTCCTGAAAACAAGTAGGTTGAGCTTAGTCCTGAAATCTTGAACAAGTAGGTTGAGCTAAGAACTGAAATCCTTGAACAAGTAGTTTAATCTTAGTCCTGAAATCCTTGAACAAGTAGGTTGAGCTTAGTCCTGAAATCCTTAAACAAGAAGTTTGATCTTAGTCCCGAAATCCTTGAACAAGTAGGTTGAGCTTAGTCCTGAAATCCTTGAACAAGTAGTTTGAGCTTAGTCCTGAAATCCTTGAACAAGTAGGTTGAGCTTAGTCCTGAAATCCTTGAACATGTGGTTTGAGCTTAGTCCTGAAGACTTAAACAAGTAGGTTGAGCTTAGTCATGAAATCCTTGAACAAGTAGGTTGAGCTTTGTTCTGAAATCTTTGAACAAGTAGTTTGAGCTTAGTCCTGAAATCTTTAACAAGTAGGTTGAGCTTAATCCTGAAATCATTGAACAAGTAGGTTGAGCTTCATCCTGAAATCCTTGAGCAAGTAGGTTGAGCTTAGTCCTGAAATCATTGAACAAGTAGGTTGAGCTTAGTCCTGAAATCTTGAACAAGTAGGTTGAGCTTAGTCCTGAAATCCTTGAACAAGTAGGTTGAGCTAAGTCCTGAAATCCTTGAGCAAGTAGGTTGAGCTTAGTCCTGAAATCCTTGAACAAGTAGGTTGAGCTTAGTCCTGAAATCCTTGAGCAAGTAGGTTGAGCTTAGTCCTGAAATCCTTGAACAAGTAGGTTGAGCTTAGTCCTGAAATCTTGAACAAGTAGGTTGAGCTTAGTCCTGAAATCCTTGAACAAGTAGTTTGAGCTTAGTCCTGAAATCTTGAACAAGTAGGTTGAGCTTAGTCATGAAATCCTTAAACAAGTAGGTTGAGCTTAGTCCTGAAATCCTTGAGCAAGTAGGTTGAGCTTAGTCCTGAAATTCTTGAACAAGTAGTTTGAGCTTAGTACTGAAATCCTTGAACAAGTAGGTTTAATTGGGTACATGGGGGCTTGTTCTGGAAAAAACGGGCTTAATGCATGTGTGTACAGTTTTATGCTGAGATTTGCCTATGCTGTCCACACAGGCTAATCAGGTATGACAGTTGCCACCTTAACTTTTGTTATTTTCTAAGAAGAGACTTACTTTAAATGAAAAAAAGCACATTGTTCTTTAATTGGAGAGTCCCCTTCCTTATAAGCCTGTGTGGACGGCATAGAATAATCTGTGACGAATCTTTATTCACATTTTTTTGCCGTGTTTTCTTAGAGTGAGGCAAAAATAAACTCTTAAATGCACAGTAAAAGGATCCAATGCATATTTTAATTTAAGAGTTTTCAATTATAATATTTTGTCCAATAGATTTATTTATCACATATTTCTTCTTATTGAGTTTGTTATGTCATACCTAACAATTATGCCAATTATAAGATGGAATTATCTGTATTATATTTATTATATTATACTACATGTTTTTCTTTTATCAGAATTTGCTGGGGTATGACACTCGGTCGGACATGTACAGTGTGGGCATCCTGGCATGTGAACTGGCCAATGGCTATGCTCCATTCACAGATATGTCACCCACACAGGTATGATAGTGGTAATAAATGTGAAAGTGAACAATATGCGAAAACTCATGCAACATTTAGTGTCACACAGAAGGTAATATGTTTTAAAGGGGCCATTTCACAGTTTTTGGAATGTATTGAAGTTTGTCATTAAATTTTTTATATTGATAAATGTAAACATTGGATCTAAAAATCTGCAGTAAGAAATCAAGAATGATTTTTTTTAAAGTAACCCTCAACAGGGCTCAAACCACTGACCCCTGGAGTCCTGGAGTAAAAGTCTACCACTTAGACCACTCGTCCATCCATGCTAATACATTAAAGAATGTATTTTATACTTCACATAAGCAATCCTCTTAGTTTCACAAAATATAATGATAGCAATAGAACTCTCCAAATTATTCCATCGTTTCACGTTGCAACACTTTATAATTTTCAGGTTTTTAAATCGTCAAAAGATGCATATAATGGCTTTCTGAGAGCATGGTAAATGTTCAGTATTACTGTTTCCTCACAAGCATCATAACTAAAATGAAAATTTGCGAGTCTGAAACAACTTTTTTCAATTTTGTCAATATACCAAAACGTGAAAAGGCCCCTTTAAAGCAACCTATATCTGGAAACATATAAAAATTCTTTACATGCTGCATGTAGTGTTTGTTTTGTCAATAGAAAACAATCTGGAGAATAAATATTCTCTAGCAAGCCTCCTCTGGTAGTCATGTATGTTCCCTGTGTAAAAAAGGTTTTCGTTCTCATAAATTGACTGTTGTTAACAGAAATAATATTTATGAGAAAAAGAGACAAATGTCAAGATGCTTTTGTTGTTCCAGAGTTGTGCTTGGTATGCAAAATGATTTTTTTTTCTAAAGAATTTTTTATATAAAGTTAACCTTAAGAAATGAAATATATTGTCATAGAGAAATAATAATAATAATGATAATAATAATGGATAACAAATGGGAGTTACGATTTAGGTTTTCCAATATGCATCAAAGGCATTTAACAAGCAGGCAAGTAAACATTTATCTAAAATTACTATTCAAAGATGTTGCTTTAAATAACCAAGCTACAATCACTCATTTTAATGGAATACTGTGTAAGCAAAAATTAAATCATATTCATATTATTATAGATGTTACTAGAAAAAATTAGCGGAACTAAGCCAGTCCTTGCTGACTCTACCACGATAGGGCGACTGACATCGGATGAAAATGTTGCCAATTCAGGTCAGTGTACTTTATAAACAACTTATAGGAATGGACAGACATTAGTATGGATCTAAGTTAAATATAAGTTTTTATGCCTGCGAAGTAGGGCATATAGTGATCGGACCATTCGTCCGTCTGTCTGTCTGTCTTTTCGTCACACTTTGCGTTTAGGTTTCGAAAAATTCTTATGACTTCTATGTCGCTTAATATAGCAACTTGATATTTGGCATGCATGTGTATCTCATGGAGCTGCACATTTTGAGTGGTGAAAGGTCAAGGTCATAATTCAAGGTCAAAAGTAAAAAAAAACAAATCCAAAGAAAGTAATAAGCTTCCAAGGGAGATAATTATCTGTATCTGCCAATTTATAAAAACAATATTTATAAATCAAAGTGGCGCAGAAGCGGGCATTGTGTTTCTGACAAACACATCTTGTTTTGCTTTTTACATCCATATAAAATGCTGGATTCATCATGAATATCTGTCTGAACATCACCTTAAATTGTAAACATCAGACCCGTGTCATGCAAAATTGATTCTTATGCCTAATTAGGCCAGAGTAGCTCAAGACTAGTCTGCAGAATTTCGTCAGGAGCTACACTGTAGACTATACATTTTCTCAATGTTTCGTGGTCTTATAAGCGGATAGTGCAGCTACTGACCAGACTGCATGACTTTGCAGGCTGGTCTGGATCTACCGTAGAGGTATATGGCATAAAAACGATTTTGGCATGACGGTGCTCTTTCAAACTTTCATACATTTTTTGGTTACATAAGGGGGGCATTTTCAATCACTCAAATCCTACATTGTAATTTATTGCCCTGTTTCTGATAATGCTTTTTAAATAATTGTTAATTTGTACCTGCTTAGTGCTACAGCATGCTACATCAAGGGTATCTGTCTTAACTGTTACAAGCTCTATTTCTAGCTATTTCCTGCTAAACTTGCTAAATTGTTAGAGTGCAAAATAGTATTTTATGCTTTTGAATATTTTCACTTATTAGTATTTGGTCATATCTTCAAACAGCACAAGAGTATCCAAATATGAGTTTAAAATTCAAGAATGATAAAGTTCTTAACACTTACCAAACCATTAACGCTTTACTGCTCAGAAACGCACTGTGAAGAGTTACTCACAGGCTTTTCTGGTTTTATGCTGTTTTCACTTTGCCTCTGAGTGGGAAAGGGTTCATGTTTTACTTTGCAGATGGCCCAGAAGACTCTGGTGTTGACATTGCATCTGGTTCTGACCAGAAGAAAAGCAGCCTTGCGTATGCATACTCACGCACATTCTCAGCACAGTTCCATGAACTGGTAGAACTCTGTCTTGAGAAGGACCCCAACAGAAGGTAGCATGATTTTGTCTAATAAATGCCAATTGGTGCCTCTTATTGTGGTATTTGTGTTGTTAAATGCTAATCCTTTCTATGTTTTCTATTCTTTGTCAAAATGTTAAATGAAATGACATGCAATAGCGTTAAGGTATTCAACTGATACTATAATTTTTATTTTTACAAATCATAGGATTGTTTGAAGGGTATTTATGTTTGGATTTCTTCACAAACTGTTATGTTTTGTTTTCCAGATATAACATGCTTGTTACCATACCATAAACCTATGTAGCTAAAAAACGAGCAAAACAAATAGAGATATAGACATCTTTACATACCAAAAATAAACATAAAATCTAATGAGAATATTTGTGATTGAACAATTAATTTTTGCAAATTAGCAGCCAGAAAATGTACTGTATCAATACACACACAAACTTTAAAAATTAAAATTTGGGTTTTTAAACTGTTCATTAAAAATGATAAAGTACAGCAGTTAATAAATATATCAGTACCTTTTAAAAGCATCACTCAGACAATTTTCATCCATTCCAGACCTACAGCTACAATGGCCTTGAGCCACCCTTTCTTCAAGAACCTACGCAAGAAGTCTGCATCCATGCTGCCCTCCCTTCTACAGCCTGTAACACCACTCTTGGACGCATCCAAACTCCCAAAAGGTAACCATGACATTGAGGGCGATAAAGGCAAACAGTAACCATGACATTGAGGGCGATAAAGGTAAACAGTAACCATGACATTGAGGGCGATAAAGGCAGCTGATAGTTTACCAGCTTGATCCGATTTACCTGTTTTATTTTTTAAAAATGTGTAAGTGTTGATTTATGTTTCCCTTTTAGGCTGGAAATACAAAAGGGTGTTACCAATTGGAGTTGGTGTGTTACAAACAAATTTATTTCATATTACTGGTACCAATATTGACACAATAAATTGAAGTGCTTATTGTACTTGATAATAATTTTAGTGAGCCAATTTTGGAAAATTCAACTATTATTATATAAAGGCAGGGCTTCCCCCAGAAAATCATGAAGAGATGTCTTACACTTTCAAGCAGGGCTTGAAGGGTTGTCCCCTCCCTATGGTATCATATAATTTTTCATTGAGACCTTTATGTTACCATTTTGGGTATACCAGTACTTAAATGTGTTTGTACGCTATTTGTTTGCTTTGTTTGAAAACAATAATCCATGAACGTAGTATTCACACCATTTATGATTCCAGAAATAAGTGCTTTAATTCTTAAAAAAAAATCATAAATTTAACATAACCATGGATACAGATCTTCACGCTATTTGCAAGCTGAAATAAAACCATGTTTTAGGAATTGTGCTGGTTTTCCTCATTACATTAAGATTGTGAATCTGATGTCAAATTGTGCCCAGAAGCTGTTCATGAAATAAAATTAAGTATAAATATGTTATGGGTGAGATGATAATTCAATGCAAATGAAATTGATAAAATCTCATTTTGATATCGATACTTTTACTAATTTCACAGTTTCAAAATGATAAGATTAATTAAGTATGTTATCGCAGCTTATTGGTAATGCAAATGCTTTCAATATTGTTTGGCGATCATTAAACCCCCCCCATCCCCTCTATTATAGCAAGCAAGCCTCTGTTGTTGAGATTAAGGTCTTTTTATGACCCCAGATCGAATGATCGGGGGTATATTGTTTTTTATGCTCCCCCCAAAAAAATTGGGGGGAGCGTATAGTCGCAGCTTCGTCCGTGTGTCAGTCTGTCCCCAAACTTTAACCTTGCTCATAAAATGAAAACTCTATGTTCTTTAAACTTCACATGTGCATGCATCTCATTGAGATCTACAATCAAACATGGTTTGAGGTCACTAGGTCAAAGTTCAAGGTCACTGTGACCTTTACATTCAAAATTTAATCTTGTTTCTACAATAGCTGCCGTGCGGCTGCAAAGCGCAGTAGTGGGCATTGTGTTTCACAAACACAGCTCTTGTTTTACAGTATATTGGTCAACATTCTGACACGCTGGGTTGCAAACTAAGCCATGTAGCTTGGTTGAAAGGATTTCGCAGGCCATCCCTGATCAAAAGAGATTTAAACAGTGACATGATATTATTATACCCCACCAAAGGTGGAGGGATATAGAATTTGCGTTGTCCGTCTGTCCATCATTCCTTCTGTCCGTCTGTCACTAAATTTGAAATTTGCTTGTTTAAGGGCATATTGTTTGTAAAAGAGAATAAAATGTGTAGGGTTCTTTTAAAAACTCATAGTCATGTTATGACCCTTTCTAATGAATTTCTTGTGAACTGTGGAGATATAGTGATGGATGTCTTAAAATAAATCCAGAGAAAGCGATCTGAGTGGGGCTCGAAGTTGGGACCTTCCAATAACTAGGAGGACACCATGATAATAGTCGCGTTCTGAGAAAACTGGGCATAATGCATGTGCCTTAAGTGTTGTCCCAGATTAGCCTGTGCAGTTGGCACAGGCTAATAAGGGATGACACTCTGCTTAAAGTGGATTTTTGCTAAGAAGAGACTTCATTTTAACGAAAAATGTCATAAAAGCAGAAAGTGTCGTCCCTGATTAGCCTGTGCGGACTGCACATGCTAATCTGGGACGACACTTAACACACATTCATTTAAACCCCTTTTAACAGAACACAGCCCAACCCCCTTTTCACAGAACACAGCCCATATATCTAGCAGACCATCCGGACCTTTTAAATATGATTGTTACTAGATGATCTTCAGTCCTTGATAGTTTTGCATATTTTCCCTTTAAGAAGACTCAGCTGTTGATGATATGGCAGAAGGAATGGAGGACCTACATTTTGATGAGGACTGGGAATTTTGATATGATCAGCGAACGCTTCAACATTAAGACGCGGGATTCCTGTGGTGTGTTATAGGGTTATTAATGAACTACATTATGTTGTTTTTTTAACATTAAACACACTATTATGTGATGTTGGAATAAGACATCAATCACTGTGTTTTTCAATATTCAGTTTTACCTATTGTATTTATTAATTTTGACGAATTATAAGTACAATAATTGCATCATATATATTGATTTTACTGGTACTTTAAAAGAATTTTGTATCTTGCAAAAATGAAAATGTGTCCAAATAAACACAATTATAAAATACAGTTACAATCATAAAAATATGTTTATGAAACATCATTGAAAGGAGTCTTTATACTAAAAGTATTAACAGAATATTACAAATAAAAAATACATTCAGAACATGAAATTAACACATTTTGTTTTTTGAAAAAAAAATCTACAAAATGATGTCAGTTCCAAGTTTCATGTTTTATTCTTAATTCACATACAACAGTGCTGTCAGTATCATGATAATGATGGCCCATGAATTATAATTTGGAATTTACTAAAGATTCAAAGTTTTGCTCAGTTGTGATAATTTAATGGTAATCATATTTGTTATCACATCATTTTAATTTGACTGGCATGAGGAAATAGAAGTGATCTAAGATGACCTATGTGCACTGGTTGTGGACTGTCAGAGGAATTCAGTTAACTCATAGCGAGTTCGTGTTTGTTGCGAAATGAAAGATTCCTTTTGGAAAAAAAATTGAGCATTGCTTTCTTAGAATGGGATTAAATGCATGTGCATAGTGTTGTCCAAGCTAATCAGGAATGACACTTTTCGCCTGAAATGTTTTTTTGGTTAAAAATAGACTTCCTTTAAAAAAAAAAAAAAAAGCAAAAGTGTCATCCCTGCTTAGCCTGTGAGGACGTCACAAGCTGATGTGTGACGACACCTTACACACATGACTGAAGACTGGTGTTCCCAGAGAGAGCGGACGTCACAAGCTAATGTGGGACTTCACCTTACACACATGCATGAAGACTGGTGTTCCCAGAGAGAGCGGACGTCACAAGCTAATGTGGGACGTCACCTTACACACATGCATGAAGACTGGTGTTCCCAGAGCTACGCTCTATTTTACGTTGCTGTATACCCTAATAAACATTCAGTTTGACTTGTATTTATTTATCAAATATTTAATATTATATAGTATCATTACAAGAATCTCCTTTCATATGCATTTTGAAAGGTTAGAAAAATTGTCAAATTTAACAGATACTTTATTACATCTTTGAGGTGTTTAGTAGAGCAATTATTAGTCAAATTCATGGCAGCTGATTGTGTTTTAGATTATAGCTCATCTCTCACCTATTATTTTGATCACCACAAACGAAGATTTGTAGATCAGTGTATTATATTGTGAAGAAAATTTCTTTAAGTCTTGTTCTATTGTTTGGTAATGATAGTGTTGTTAGCTTGTTATTTTTTGGAGACATAACATTGATTACAATTTATAAGAATATACAATGTTTACGAGTGTCAAACTGTAAGAATGTGTTATTGGCATTTAAAAAATAACAGCGCATATAATTAGGTGTTAAATGCTTAATTTTCAGTTGTTACATTGTATTTCTTTTGGTTGTGTTATTCTACTTTAAACCTGTTCTGAGTATGGAACTAACTGTTTTATTTGAAACTGTTCTACATGTTAGTTAACCAGGGTATTAGAGGCTTAATTGTTCAAGAAACAGAGACTTAACAAGGTAAGAAACAATCGTAAAAAAATCTTCATTTTAAAAGTACAGAAACATTTGACTTACCTATTTATCTAAAGACGATATATGATTGACTGGTTATATAGTCATTTAAAAAAGTTAGAAATAATTTAATAAGTTAATTCGATTAATTGGCTGATGGACCTTTGATGTAAAAAAAAACAAACTGCATTTGAATTAATTGTTCTCAAATTTCTACGAGCTGCCCATGTAAATCTTTTCTGTCAATTACTCTTTTACTTAAAAACATTTATTTTTTTCAATATCATTTTTTAAAACATATGTAGCAAATGATGTTGAAGACTCTAAAAAGAGTATTTGTTATTTCGCCAATTGATTTGTGCTATACAAGTGTTTTATTGTGTTTATGTTTATATCTTTTTATTCGATTCCCATTTACAAAGATATCAATGGGACGTATACATATATAATATATGCATTGTACAATAATAAAATCTTTTTATTTAACCTGTGTACTTGTATATCAGTAACCTAGTAAACTAAAATTTCTGAGAGTCTGTTGATAAAATCAATGATATTTTTATATATTTTTTTTAGCTCACCTGAGCACAATGTGCTCATGGTGAGCTTTTGTGATCGCCTTTTGTCCGTCGTCCGTTGTGCGTCGTCTGTCCTGCGTTGTGCGGCGTCAACATTTGCCTTGTTAACACTCTAGAGGCCACATTTATTGTCCAATCTTCATGAAATTTGGTCAGAAAATCGGTCTCAATATATCTTGGATGAGTTCAAAAATGGTTACGTTTGCTTGAAAAACATGGCTGCCAAGGGGTTGGGCATATTTCCTTAAATGGCTATAGTAAAATCTTGTCAACACTCTAGATGCCACATTTATTGTCCGATCTTCATGAAACTTGGTCAGAAGATTTATCCCAAGAATATCTTGGACGAGTTAAAAAATGGCTTCGGTTGCTTAAAAAACATGGCCACCAGGGGCGGGGCATTTTTCCTTACATGGCTATATATGGCTTTAGTAAATCCTTGTTAACACTCTAGAGGCCACATTTATTGTCCGATCATCATGAAACTTGGTCACAAGATTTGTACCAATGATATCTTGGATGAGTTCGAAAATGGTTCCGGTTGGTGGAAAAACATGGCCGCCAAGGGGGCGTGGCATTTTTCCTTATATAGCTATAGTAAAACCTTGTTAACACTCAAGAAGCCATATTTATTGTCCAATCATCATGAAACTTTGTCAGAAGATTTGTCCCAATGATATCTTGGACAAGTTAGAAAATGGTTCCAGTTGCTTGAAAAACATGGTCACCAGGGGGCAGGGCATTTTTCCTTATATGGCTTCATGAATCTGCATGAAACTTTGTTAGAATATTTGTTTAAATGATATCTTGGATGTGTATGATGGTTCTGGTCTGTTCAAAAACATGGCTGCCAGGGTGTTCACTAGTCATGAAAGTTGGTAATAACATTTTGTTCTAATGAAATCTTGAGCTGCTCAGAACAGGTCAGTTCCTTTGAATCTCAGGTGAGCGACTTTGGGCCTTTCAGGCCCTCTTGTTTAATTTAATATATCCCTGATAAAATATGCAATTAAATGTTACACGGTATGCACGATATTACATACACAGCATATACCGGTGTAAATAAATTGATACAGTTACACGGCTGTTGATCAAGGGTGTCAACTCTTTTTAGAAGCATTAATAAACGAGTCACTGTAACTTTCGAGTTGACGCTGACGACCAGTAGATTTTTAAGTACACGGAAAAGTCTTAAATGTGAGTAGGTTAGATATTTATGTTCTTGTTGATTTTTTTTTCAACATATTTCGCCATAAAATCAGACCATGAAGTGCGACTCAGCATATATTTTATCCACAAATTTACAGAAATATAAAATCACAACCCATTTAGAATACCCTAGGACCTTTATGAGTTGTGAGGTAGTGTAATTTTTAAAAGCTAATCGATGTTTTTGCATGCGTGACGAGAAAATGACTCCAATAAAATTGCTTAAGACATTAAAACGATTGCTTTCAATATAAGGTTGCTGCATTCGCAACAAGATTGGCGTCTTTCCGATCTAATAGTAATTTTGAACTCTTCCAATAGAGATGGAGCCAATGTCAATGAGGTTTCGCTAAGAACAGGAGGGAGCGCCAATACACGATATATGATTTGGCAGTCGTATCGCAATAATATAATCACATACCTAAAATTTGATACAACATATATTAACATCTATAGACCTTTGGTTCATGGTTCTGTTATGTAGTATGCCAATTTGGGTCCCAATTGAATGTTCATTCGCCGTTAAAGCATCGAAAAGAGCCCATGAAGAGGTCGCGTTAATATGGTATTCTAATTTCTACATTAAAATGTCAGCTACAACATTGTTTAAAAGACATTTAACAAACCAAAAGAAAACAAGAGATGTGTTTGTCAGAAACACAATGCCCCCTATTGCACCGCTTTGAAGCCATAAATTTGACCTTTGACCTTGAAGGATGACCTTGACCTTTCACCACTAAAAATTTGCAGCTCCATGAGATACACATGCATGCCAAATATCAAGTTGCTATCTTCAATATTGCAAAAGTTATGAAGAAGGTTAAGTTTTGGTTAAAGTTTTTGAATTGCTTTTTTTTTACCTTTGACCTTGAAGGATGACCTTGACCTTTCACCAATCAAAATGTGCAGCTCCATGAGATACACATTCATGCCAAATATCAAGTTGCTATCTTCAATATTGCAAAAGTTATGACCAAGGTTAAAGTTTTGGGACACACACACACACATACAATGACAGACAGGCCAAAAAATATAGAAAAATTGGCTGGCTAGCTTAGTTGGTAAAGCCTTGGACTACACATCTGAAATTCGCAGGTTTGATGCCCGGCCCGGACACATAACTTGTTTGGGAATTGATCGTAAAATGGTTAATACGACCATGCTTTCCCTACATCTTATTCGTTGAAGTCAGTTGTTAGTTACTGGAATAAGTATGCGCAGTAAGGGCTGGTAAACCAGCTTATCCTGGAAGAGGTTTAGTAGGTTAACTGACCGCCTTGATATGATAAAAAGAATTTTGAAAACTGCAAAGTTTCATAAGAAACAAAAACAATGAAGTGTATGCAATAAACGCACAATTTAAGAAAAAACACATCTCATCCAAAGCCAATATCAGGTACACAAGGGCTTTTTTGGCATGTTTGTTTTTTATCGAAACGAAACTCTCTAAAGCAGTCATACTATATCCATCACCTGTGAATGTATTACTCGAAACAGTTAAATTATGGATAGTTCATTATTAAGTTGTTATTCAGTCATGCATATTTTTGCCTACATGTATAATAATAGTATTACATAGTATTCAACATTGGAAAATGCCGATGAAACTTCTAGAAAAGTAGTTCCTGCAGATTTTCTTATTATTTAATATGATATGTTCTTCTTTTATAATATGCCAGGTAGATCTTAGTGCTTCGTTCAAAATCCGTTTTGGATCTAGGTATATATGTTATGGTTATATCAGTTCAACATGAAGATGTTATATCAGTCAATTATTCGAGGGAATGAATGAAGTTATTTTTTGTTGTTAAAATATTATCAGATTCAACAAGACAAAATTTGATACCAGAATGTTATATAATTTTACACACAAAAAGCAACATAAACAGCAAACAAACATATTTTACAAATATTAAGCGCAAGTACTGATGACGTCATTATTAACACATCAAACGTTAACAATAATATTCATTCCCGCAAAAATGCAGCCTCGTAACGATTATGTTTCACTATTTCTTATAAAATGGGGGCCGTAGAGGTATGATAAACAGAAAAAAACATATTACTGCCTGATCGTTATGTAATGGAGCAGGCTCGGCATGCATAAAATAATGGCGAGGTTTGCCGAGTCCATTAATTCTTTTGTTTGCCTCGCCTGATATATTACAAAACGACCAGGCACTAACCTGTTATTGTCTATGTCAGTAAATAAACGAGGTTCTGTAATATAAGTTTAATATTGACGCAGAATGTGTTATCCTGTGTTACACCTGAACCTGACGCGCATAGCAGCGGTATCGCCCGATGTGTTATCCTGTGTTACACCTGAACCTGACGCGCATAGCAGCCATATCGCCCGATTTCTAGATGCGCATCATATGTCATATGAAAAACAAACAAAAACGCGGTAACTTATATCTTCATAAATAGAGCTCACGTGACATTAAATTTAACACATCGTACCTTGAAATAAAGAGCACAAGTATAAGTGGCTTTTATCACGAAGAATAATCCGATTGAACTGAACTATAGCAACAATGTTTCACGTTAAACTTATTGCAATCGTATATATTCTAAACTGCATCAAGTATAGCGACGGTCAAAAGTATTTTCCGCACGTTGGATTTGACTATCATGTTCTCGATCCAATTAAAGCTATCAAAAATTATTGCCCTGATTACATATCTTGCTACGAACGTCGCTTGAATGATGGCAAGAATCACACCCACTTGGAACTGCTCAAGCCGGGCAATGGGACTTGCTGTATTCCTTGCCAGTGTGACGACCTTTGCTTTCATCGGGGCGACTGCTGTTATGACAAACAACTCGAGCAAGAACACGTCGATCGCTCACATATTCATGTTTACCGTTCAGGTAAAGAAAACTTAACTTGTTGGAGAGCGCATACTTCTGATCATTTCACGGATAGCCAATTCTTGTTGTTGCAAGATTGCGTTGCTACTGATACTGATTCATCAGTGACAGGTTTAAGAGATAAATGTTTGAATCCGTCATGGGACAATATTGAAGAGAACACACCAGTGTACTCTAAAATTGATGGTGGTCACTACAGGAACATATTCTGCGCTAAATGCAGCAATGTTGTGCATGACTGTGTGCCATGGACTGTTATGGTGAGTTGTTTCAATGATATTGAAGCGTCTCAACTTACCAGCGTGCGGAATGGGTCGGGTCTCTAGTCACTTATAGAATCCTGCGAAGTTTTTTGGGAGCCACCGAGTGACTATGCACCTCCAGTTAAGTGTTACCAGCCAGTTGTTCCACGCTGTAAAGATGGTTATTTTCCAGCTGACATTAATGTCTTGTGCACAAATACTTCAACATCTGCATCAGCGCCTATGTTCCTGTTCAACAAATTGTACAGAAATGTGTATTGCGCTGTGTGTGATTTTGCTATACGCGACCCACCCGAGCGGTTTACTAGTATGCCATTCTTGTGTAAGCATGGACATCACATTGTCTGCCCACAAGCACAGTCGATATTACTGTTCGTGTTAAATAACAAGAACCACCTATCTGAAACTGAACCCAACGAAACGGATGACGCGTGTACACCGGACTCTGTGCTTGTTGCAGAGATTGTAAGTTGAAATCGTTTATTACTTTTGTGTAAGGTCTTTTATTATTAAGTAATGCATAATTAAGTTGTACTGATAATATGAGGTATAATTTTGTTGATCAAAAATTTTACATCTAAAAATAACGTTTACGTACAGATTTAAACATTCTTCCTAGTTCTTCTTGAATCTTCTGAGCTTTTATGGGAACATACGTACAGCTCATCCCGGAGGATCAATAGCTGGGAGTTGGATTATTGCAACTAAAATTGTTCCATGTTATGATGTTGTTCAAAATCTACATTTGATTGTTGATACAATACGGAATACACCAAATGTTTCTTCATAATAAGCGTGTCAATTTGCATTGTGTGTTGATTTTTGTTGTATCTATTTGTTATGTCATTTTGCTCCTGTAATACTAAAATATAGCATTCATTATTAAAATTTACGAAAAGAAAATACCGGTGAATCGAATATTTATGGTCATCGAACGGACAAAGTATGCAATGAAAACTAACAAAAACATGTAAATAACTGAATGTTTGTTTTACATTTAATGCTCACGCTCTAATGATTGTGTACCTTTATCAAAATATTCACAGAATAAATGCGTACATGTAATATATATTTCATACCATGTTTCTATTTATCGTGTATTCGTAAAACATAGTAAACACCTTTTCGCACGTTTCAATTTGTATTTTACTAATCCAATATCATACAATTTCAAAGTATGGTATCAAGATAATAAAATATTTTAGTATGTGTTTACAGGGAGACTGCGTGACACAAACTTGCTCACAGATGGAGATAAGGGTCGGTCACAGGTGTCTTAAAATCTACGACAAAATCAAGGGTTTTTTACTAGAATACCGCGTCGATGCAGTCTTGAGCTCTTACAAGGGCATGGATTTAGCCGTCGATTGGGTGAAATGTGAAATAGCACAACAACTTAAAACAGAGACGAACTCTATATACGAAGCAAAACTCCTTAGTGCATCGGTTACAGACGATAAGATGGTTTTATCATTCAGTGTTTTGACTGAGTCAAATGAGTTGATCGACATGCAAAACGCATTTTCAAGATTTCATGAAAACATGAACAGTTATAATCTAAATAAAAGACACTTAAGTCTGAGAGCCGGTCGAAGCCCTTATGCCACAATTATCGCTGGTAAGTCGTTGTACATAGAGTATTCACCGCCGCGTTCTGGGGGTGCCTGCATAGGGCCAACAGATTGTGACTTCATACGTCCAAGAAGGTTTGCAATGGCAGAGATCCATTTCTGCAAAGGATTCCTCTTCGACAATTTCAAGACAGACGCTAGTAACAATGCCGCTATTATCTATAACATGACTTTCCTGGAACATGAGTTTGCGTATAAGATTGACGAGGCAAAAGTGAAACGGGTCTTCATGTGCCAAAACACATTTTTCGATAAGTTGAATGAAGCGAATGTTTTCGAGTCTAGAAATGCTGGCATGACAATAGGATTCGTCGGAATAACTCTTGGGTTAGCAGTCCGGTTAGGAGTCGCCATTTTATCGAACATGTTCTTCAATTTGTTTATTTAAGCTTCGATATTCATTATACGGTTTTCAGAACACTGAAAATACGTTTAAAGGGCTCCCTTACTTATAGCGATATTTAGATGCATGTTAAGTTACCGTTTTTGATATTATAAATAATGTTAAATACTTGATTTTTATACAAAAAGCTAGGTCATTACAATGCCTAAAGGAACATACAAATATATACGACATGTTATAACGCATGTTTGTTACCATACAAATAGTAAATTTCAACAAACACGCTTTTCTAAAGTATGTAATAAGAATACATATTTAAGTTCCAGTTCCTTCAAGTCGAATAAGAAACTGGGTTAATATTAAATAAAACTAGGTCGAAATGTATTATAATCGGTATTTAAATTTCCAACGTACATATACCATGATTATCATTGACATTCAGTAATGTTTTTTTAATTTAAATTTATGTATGAGTGAGAACATAAAATACCAGTTTCTTAAAATCGTATTCATAATACTTGTTTTCAGCGTTTATCGCCAAATAAAATATAGTACAACAGTAGAATGTTACAAAATACGTCCATATAACACAATCAAGCTTAAATAACACACACAACATCTAACAAATAAAATATCCGAAAGTGTTCGCCGTAAAACAGGCTCCCGAATAAGGTAACTTGACACAAATTTGTTCGGAGGCCATAATTTCGATACTTAAATTCGGATTAATCTCGCATAGCGCATCTTTATATTTGTTATTATTGGCGGTGTTTTAAATAAGAATTGTTATTTATCTCTCTGATACAGTTCTTGAAGTTTTATCTGACCCTAACCTCTGTAGAAGACTTTCCGATAGCTGAATACTAAACATGTTTTAGCTATCCCATTCCGTTTTCATACGTAAACTGTTACGAGGGGATATGATTAAGGCTGCAAAGCGATTTCAATGCGTCACAATAAAAGCAAGACTGCACCGGAAGCAGCGGTCCAGGTGCCTCAAGTAGACGTCTTAGAAGTTTAATCAATATGCCTCAATATTTTATTTCATTTTACAATTCAAACACCCGCGCGCATACTGGCTGTACTAGTGTGTTTTCTTCATAGATTTGTTTGAGTGCGAATACGCGTTGTCTCGCTCATGCAGGCCAACGGTTCATCCTGTGAACTTCACCCTCGGCCCACGATTATTGACCGTGGGATCTACAAAACGGCGATGACCTCGAAGGTAACAGTCCTTCGCCGATGTGAAACAGTTGCGCTCTGTTTTCGTACCGAATGCCACTATTTAGGACAGTGGTGTCGTCAGTGCGACGTCACTTACGTCACCATAAAGGCGAGACGGTACAGGAAGCAGCGACCAAAGTTCCGTTAGAAGACTAGACAGTTCCGTCGAGATGCCACTGTTTTATGTTTTTAATTACAAAAAAAAAAACAAGTCGTATACTGCTGAAATTATGTGTTTTTCTTAAAATAGTTTGTTATCTTCGATCGCGTGTTTTCGTTATTGGATGCAAACGGTACATCCGGCGACCTTCAACATTTGCGTACGATCAAAGGTCGTGGGAACCCAAACAATAGCAATGGTCTCGGTGGCAACCAATCAATTTTTTTCCGAAGTAAGTGCAGCTGACTACTTTTTTCTTATTCAGTCGCGAAAACGGAACTGTGTTTTCAATTAAATAAAACTACCATACATAAACATTTACTGTAATACATATTGTGATACCCAACTTACATTTACAATGATTTGCATTTATTTATTGGTCTTTTGGTTCATTAAAGTTATTTTTTAGAAAGAAAAGGCCAGCTCCTTATTCGAGTTGAACAAGGAATAAGGATGATTTTCATTTATTCCATTGTCTTTTTGGTTATTTTAATTTAAATTTTGGTAATAAAATGTCAGTACTGTGTTCGATTTAAATAATGAAAATAAGGAACCAGTTCCTTATTTCTTTTCCAAACCGACTAAAGAACTGCGTTATCATTTAATGCAACCAAGTAAGAATGTACTGCAGTAAATGTGTTTGATACCCAACTTACATTTATAATGATTTGTATTGATGTATTTGTCTCAGTTGGTTCATTAAATAAGGAACTGGGTAATCATGAAGTTAAATTAAGTAGAAATAAATTGCAGCATTTAAAAAAAATATATTGCCTATAAATACAATGATATTTTGTATATGTGGTACACTTTGGATCAATAACACTGATGTTTGAGTAAGCAAATGCCAGTTTCTTATTCGGCTTTAATAAGGAACTGATCCCTGTTTTCCTTATTCAGCCACGTAAAAGGAATTAGATTAAAAAAAATATATAACATGTTGAAATGTACTAGATTGCATTTTTAAATCACAACAAATATAAAATCATGTTATAGGCTTTAGGTTTTGTTGATGTGAATTAGCATTTGAAGTAGAAAATGCCTGTTCGGTTTAAACAAGATTTATGCAAGAGCGAAGAAGAAACGTAAATTTGTAACGTAATATATAAAGTAAAAATATAAGAGTTAGTTTGTTTTGATTTACTTAAAAATTGTATGCATGATTTTCTTTAAAACGTTGTATCAAACATGTTAAGCTTGAATAAGGAACAAGGAAAAAAGAACCATCTTACTCTCCATCAACTTTTGAGGCCCAGTAAATTTTAAGTTTGAAATGACCAATCATTATCAAAATCACCTTATCAACAAAGGGCATTACATATATACGGCCGTTAATATCTTAATATCTGAAGAACCGTGCAAGCCCGGTCAGCAGCTGGAGCGTGCACGTCAAGACCGATGCGAGAGTCACCCTCATCGGCTACCATGCACTGATTTGGATCAAATTTATTTCTTTGGCAAATACCTGGTGCAAATTTGACATACTTTGGCTCCAAATATAATGTCTTTCCCTAAAAGTCCACATGGACAGGTCCGTATATACTGTAGTCGTGAAGACTCGGAGACGACCTGTAAATAAACTCTGAATTACACATAAGTAAGTTCATTTTCTTTATTATAGGGTTACCATCTTCCGTGTAATAGAAAAAAAAAACGAAATTGGAGCATGCGATGTAATTACGTTTATTTTCGATGCCAAGCATACACTTTTTGTGTGGGTTTTTTTCAGGTGGATGTTACTATCGTTTTCTTAATTTGTTCAACATGATGCAAGATCATGCAGAAACATGTGTTGCAAAGAGATCTTGACTTATTATGCCAGTGAAATATATGTAAACTTTTTAACTGCAAAAATGAGTAGAATAAATATATGATAACGAAAAAAGACCGACCTTACCTTATCTTATGGAAATGTTAGTGGAAACAAACAAATAGTGTTGGCCTAATTAAGATTCTTGAATCGTGATTTTTTTAGTGAATTAAGCATAAGAATTATTGTGGAAAAAAACACTCATTGTTTTAAGAAGAAATCACATCTTAAATCGCGAGTTGTCTTACTGTATAAAAACACTGTTGTACATATACACTTTGTAAGAATGATGGTATTAATTTATTGGATTTCGTTAATTATTACATATTTTGGGTAAATATCTTTGGATACAATCTGATGTATTGAGGTTGCTGACTTTTTAACTAAGTTGGTATCTTATATAACTAAAATACCCGGTATAGTAGCATCTTGTTGGTTTTTTTTATTGAACGTGTGCGTGTTCTGTATAGACTTTAGTTTACGTATGTACGTTGAAAACTATCAAATCATTAAAAGGGAAATTTATCTTTCATGTGATGACAGTATTGTGATACGCCTGTATACGCGTCAACCCCTTAACGGGGAATAGCGACACCTACTAGTATTTCTTCGAGACAGACCAAACCTACCAGTAATGATCTAGAAATGAAATCCGATGACTCACCTGTGAGAAGAGTATATGGTTCATCAGTCGGTCAACGATCTCCTGAAAGGCGAGATCCACGTGCCTCGTACGTATGTCCGCAGAAATTTGCACGAGGGCTCGAATTGTGGCACATACCCATATATATGATAGCCCCATGCTGATGGGACTATATGTATTTCTATTCGTGCTTAGATATTTACACCTTTCAGTAGCTCGTTGTCCGACTGAAGTTAAATGTTCTTATCTCAGAAGTAGATCAAACTGAAGAATTTCACGAATTCATTTGTATTTGGCAAGCGGATTTCATCTTTTTATAATCAGAATCAACTCAGTGAATGACACCACAAATCATCAAGCCAAGATTCTAACTGACATCGATTTTCATTTTTGCCTATCAACTACAATGGAAATCCATTTTTAATGACAAGCAAAATCGATTTTCGATTGCAAAAAAAAAAACTGTTTTGTGAACACGGGGCCTGATCATTTTGATAAGTAGAAAGTTAGAAATCGAAATGAACGAATGTACTTGCAACAAAGATTTAAGTGTTACAAAACATTTAGACATGACTATCCAATGGGCAATGCAAACGAAAGGCAAACTGATTAAATACCACCCGATATGGTTACTCCTGGAGGTACCGTAGGTGTCAACTTGCCAGAAGTTACGATTTATTTTGGTGGCAAAATTGGTACGGACATTAGTGGTAGGCCCGGGATAGAACTAGTGGTAGTGCTTACAATGGAAGCAAAAGCAGATATAGCTGTCATTTTTTCTAAACCCGTCTGAATTACATTCGTGTAAGTATAGCCGCACAGTACTAACTATTAAAAGCGTTTGTTAAATCCTCTTCAACGTCAAATGGATTTCAGTATTAAAGATTACAAGTATGATGGTATCGGATTTTTTGTTTAATACATGTATTTGTTCAGACAATAATCTCCTTTCTCCAATACATCGTGACAATAACGTTAGCTGCTATTCGGGTTATGGGTTAAACAGATGACTCGATTGTATCTTTGCGGGTTTCAATGGAAAAGAACGAATTCGCATGCACAGTTGTTCGATACAAATTAAAATGGATGGAGCAATCACTTCTGAATGGCATACTTGTCAATCACACAAGTGTAGAACTCTTCCGATAAAGCTGTTTTATATATGGTCCGTGCTCTGTGATAAGGGGGTTGCAGACCGTACAGGCTAATCAAGTCTTCCTTGAAATAAAAAATGCAATAAAAGCGGAAAGTTTCGTCACTGAAGAGCTTGTCCGGACTGCACAGGCTAATCTGGGATGACACTTAGCGCACATGCATTAACCCATTTATGCATAGCGTCTAGAAAAAAGGCATTGGCAAACAGCCTAGACCCAAGGTCTGCGCTGTTTGCTTAAAGGAATTTCTGTAAGAAATATTCTAAATATAGAAATAAGTATACTAGACATCCCTAATTTTTGAAATAAATTGATCCAATTTAGAAGGATGGGAGAGTCCACTAGGCATAAATGGGTTAAACTCATTTTTTCACAGAGCATGGCCCATATGTAGATAATTTCTTGTATTTCCCTTTTCGGGATGTTTATCTGACAGTGTGCATTGTGTTAAGAACTTATAGTTTCAGTTCTATGCGTTATTTAACCGTTACCTCATTCTCTTATATTAACCAACCAAAAATGCTAACACACCTTATTGTCATATTGGAGCAAGCTATGCATATAAATAAATATGTCCCTCAAGGTTGATTGCGCTTACATCTTAATGGTTCTAATGTGGGGTGCTGGTATGCCTGACGTCCGAACCGACCTAATCCAGTTATTGATCAAGTTGATGCGAGTATATTTGACATGAGTCCTCGAGACGCTGACCGCCTCCAACAATATATCAAACCAAAGCAAGACTGTATTGTCCGTTGTGAACACTGATCCCCACCAAGTCCCATGGCCCTTAAACATTTTGCGTTCCTTGTTTTTTTCCATCAAAGCAATTCTATATAATTAAAAAAAAAACACTGTCCGGACAGGAGAACGGTCTTTTACACAGGCCCGTAGCCAGGGTTTTGAAAAGAGGGTGCGAATTTTCCCATCAACGATTGTTATTGAGCGACGAAGTGGCGAAGGGGGTAAGTGCGGGAGGTGATGACTATACTCTGTGACTGATCGACATGAATATTATATAACATACATGTATTCCCCAATACCGTTTTTTTTTAAACCCACCTTTTTATGATCAGTCACGGATATACATTATGTTATACGGTGTTTAATCCGACACTGGTATGCGCGCACACAGTTTGTTTACATTATGCAATAAATTTTTGTAGAATGTACAATCAACAATAAGAACGGTATAAAATATCATTATTTATTTGTATCTTGATGAAATTGACGTACTTTACCATTCCAAAATTCTGCCATTCATAAATCAAGAAAAAATAAAAGGAAATATTTGCCTTTTTTCAAAACAATTGTTTGTCTGCTACTATGGATAATACCAGAGGCCTTGCACTGCTCTAAACGTGCTTATAGTGTATTGTACAACAAACACTGATTAACAAAACTGGGACTTCCCTAATCTGCATCAATACTAAACAGAAAATAAAATGGTATAACTGGTTACTTTTATTTTTATTAAACAATTTTTAACAAATTAGTTATCTTTTTATAACGAATTTCAGAAACATATAACAATTAAGGCTAAGGTATAAGACCCTACACCACAAACTACTGTCCCTATGGTCTCAAAGTCCTTATCAATGTATACCAGGACGTTGAAGAAAAAAGATGGACTTATTTGCCCATTTTGCTCAAGATTCGTTTTAGTTATCACATGGTTAATGAACATTGAACGTTCACGTCCATCTGATCACATGTTATAACGTTTTAAATCAAGTAAAACATCTGTTTAAGAGTATGACATATTTCCTAGTGTCAAGTTTGACATAATTAATACATTGTGGAATGTTATGTATGTGGAGCAGAACAGATGCCATTTAGTGTTAGTAAACTACAAAAAAAGCTACATTGATTTGTAAAAATGATCTGTTTTCTTGCCACACAACAAAAAAGTTAACCTGTCTTGAGCATAGCTGATATATTCTTTGCTGGAAAACTCTTTAGTTGATCCGAAAATGGTTGTACGAGGACAAAACAAAAAGACAACGCAGTCTATCGAAATACTGTACACAATTTTTAATTGTTATAAATCGTGGTATAATGCAAAATTATTAACCAGTGACTCATTGGTCTTCCGCAATGGTTGATATTTGTGTCCTTTTGATTTCAGACATTTTGGAAGCTGTCATAACATTCCGTTAATAATGATCTCAAATGTACTTTCTTTTTTAAAGGATTATTTATTCAAATTAATCAAATAGTTTTTCCAACCATTTAGATGATTGTCGAAATAGGTTATTGGACTGATAGTTCAACTAACAATAATAAGGCTTCATCATTACCATATGCAATCTATTACAGTTATAGCTTTAACAGACATTAATAACGATGACGAAGGCTACAAAACAATCATTTAGTATCAAATATATTTAATTGAATTTCGATCTTATACGGATTAGAGTGCCAGGTTAATAATTTTTCATTTAACAGAAAACACATGTATATTTATAACAAATATTCTAATTCCATTTCGCGGGTATGTAGGTGGGAATTTTGCGATATTGTGTCGGGCAAGGTGTGCTGGAATCCATAGTGGATATTTACAAGTGCCAATGAAGACAGGCGACTATATATTTGTCATAGACGCACGCTGGTAGTGGTGCAGACACCTCAGTGTGTTAACTTGTTAATAATCAAAGCGCTGTAGGCACTGAAGGCCTGGGGCTAGGTTTAGTGTGACGTAAAATGCATTTACGATGTTTGTCCAAATTTCCCTCTTTGTCCGAATTGATACGGATTGACCCTAGCGGCTGAGTGCAGAAGCTCAGAGACTGCAAGACAAGACAATAGCTGTGTATATACTACAGTGTACATAGACGGTGGGGGACAAAACAATACTGGTTGTGGGAACGATAACCTTTTGTTCAACTCTGATCTGATAGAGGTTCGTCTAGATAGGTGGTGAAGATATACAACAACAACAACATGACCGCAGAAAACTGTTATTGTTCGCGTCAAATAAATCACTTTCATAAGCCTAAAATAGCTTTCTATTACATAATACTAATAAACAGACCAGGAAAACACTCATACTTCCTTTGTAATGTGTATACAAAAGAAAATCCACTAAAGCCCAAGTCTCACTTATGCCGGTAGGTCCATCCCGGTTTGCTAATGCCGCTCGTCCGGCGAGGACCGGGATGAGTAGTAGTAGTAGTAGAAGTAGTAGTAGTAGTAGTAGTAGTAGTAGTAGTAGTAGTAGTAGTAGTAGTAGTAGTAGTAGTAGTAGTAGTAGTAGTAGTAGTAGCTATTGTAGTAGTAGTAGTAGTAGTAGTAGTAGCAGTAGTAGTAGTAGTAATAGTAGTAGTAGTAGTAGTAGTAGAAGTAGTAGTAGTAGTAGTAGTAGTAGTAGTAGCTATTGTAGTAGTAGTAGTAGTAGTAGTAGTAGTAGTAACAGCAGCAACAACAACAACAGCAGCAGTAGTAGTAGTAGTAGTAGTAGTAGTAATAGTAGTACTAATAGTAGTATTTTATGTTATATCAGAGCCTTACCTGCTTTGATCAGCTATATATATGCGTACATAATATTTACACATGTTACGCAAAATTTGATTGGCTGACTAACTCGGGATCTCGAGATAGCGAAAATTCTCTCCTCTTTTGTTTAATGCACTCTGCCTTTATTTACTGCACCGCTCTTGTTTTAATTGCACTCCGGTTGAATTTAGTTTTGCACTCCTGTTTTTTCTATCTCGTGGCCACGACATAACTAACTCGTGGCCACGAGATAGAAACAAGAGGAGGGCAATTTAAAAAAAAGAGATGTGAATGTCGCCTCTATGCCACCGTACCTTAGGGCTACGCCCCAGGCCAAAAATCACGCGCTATCAGAGGCCTGTTTGTCCACGGTCGCCCAAATCATGTTGATGCATCTTGGAAATGACTTCATCTAGATATTAATTATAGGGTGACCGGTCGGTAGCCTATTGAATTCAACATTGTTGTAACGCTTAAATACGAAGACTCACTGGATTCCGGGAAAGTTTTGTGCAACTTATAGTACAAATATTTTTTACTCGTCGAAAAATGTACGCACCCAACGCACCCCCCCCCCCGGCTACGGGTATGTTCACAATATTTCGAATGCAGCAGCAGTTTCGACCAGTGTTTGGTCGCATTTTATTTTTTTACATTACATATGCTGCTATTTTAAAACGGGCCTTTAATTTCGCCCACAATTGCACGCTGTTTGGAACGCGGCAGAAACAAGAATTATAAATACTGATAAAGCAACAAGAGAAAGGGGTCTCAACTTTTTTTTCTTAATAATAATAATAATAATAAAAATAATAATAATAATAATAATAATAATAATAATAATAATAATAAGATCCGATGTTTTCATTTACAGTAATTACTTAAAGTTTTCGGACACTGTAAGTTTTCGGACACCCATCTTTTAAGCCCAAATAATTATTTTGCTTGACATACGGGTTTTCGTCCATAATTAATTAGTCTAATTTTTCGGACGAGTATATTTTACAACGCTATTTTACTATATATTACGCTCTGTTTTTGCTTATCTGGGACCCTTCGATCACGTTGTTTTACAACCGAATTAATGTAATAAAACCTGGCACAGAATGCCATGAGGGCAATGGACCATAACAACTGCGTTATTGTGTAGTTTACCATGGATGCCGATCATAAACAATTGTTTCACCCAACAGCATTTGAAATGATATCTTATTCAGGAAGCAGTATGTTTTTTATAATGTTTTATATACAATTTCAGGAAAGAGATTGCAACTAAGTGAAGTTGTATTTTATCAGAGACGTAGATAACACGTAGTTATCTACGTCTCTGATTTTATTTAACGCAGAGAAAGGAGACTAACAACACAATACAATTATTGCACATTTATTAATTGGTTTTATTTCAATAAAATAAGTGAAAAACATACATAACATATATGTCAATTAATTTTCGGCCATTTGTACTTTTTGAATAATTTTCGTATCTAAATTTTCGGACACGAGAAAAAATATTATTTTAAAGGGACCTTTTCACAGATTTTGGCATATTTTGAAGTTTGTCATTAAATGCTTTATTTTGATAAATGTAAACATTCGATCTAATAAGCTCCAGCAAAAAATCAAGAATAAAAAACAACAACAAAAAACAACAGTAAACCTCAGCAGGGCTCGAACCACTGACCCCTGGGGTCCTGGAGTAAAAAGTCTACGACCAAGACCACTCGCCCATCCTTCCTTATACTATGACAAGTGTTTTTTTATACTCTATATAAGTAATCCTCGTAGTTCTACAAAATATAGCGACAACAGCAGAACTCTCCAAATTATTAATTCGTTTCGCGTTGCAACGCTTTATAATATTGAAGTTTTTAAATCGTCGAAAGATGCATATAATGGCTATTATTTTCAGAGCATGGTACATGTTCAGTATTACTGTTTCCTCACAAATATCATAACTAAAACGAAAATTTACGAATCTGAAACAACTTTTCTCAATTTTGTCAATTAACCCAAACGTGAAAAGGCTCCTTTAAGTGTCTGAAAACTTAGAGTAATTACGGTATCAATTTATAGCATTTACTGACAAATTTCAAAACATTCCAAAATCTGTGTGAACAGGTCCGTTAACATTCTAAATAAATAGTTTGAAAATAATGTAATTCGTGAAAATATATGTTCAGATTATTGACAATTTGTACAAAATACTGAGTACTGTATAGTCAAATCAGAGGTATTCTTCAGGTAAAACTCTTTGATAAAATTTGAAAATTGATTCCACGTAGATTCTATAATTACGTCTCTTCTTCATAGTAAGGACAATACACTTAGGTAATGAACGTTTATTATGAAATTCTTTCGATAAAGCGACCTGTTCACAAATGTTTGGCATGTTTTGACATTTATCATCCTCACCTGGGTTCGAACCACTGATCCTTGGAGTAAAGGTCTTCCGATTATACCACTCGACCATCCATGGTGACATGATACTTGATGTATTTTAAAGTTTATAAAAGCAATCATCGCAACATCACAAAACTATAACAATAAAAACACAATTTCCAAAGTATACCATCGTTTCGCGTTTTAACGGTTTATAATTTCATGTATTAAAAGACGCATGTTATGGATAATTTAGAGCATGGCAAATGTTAAGCTTTAATGATTCTTTGCAAAAACAAACAAACACATAAATACAACGAAAATGTTCATATCTGAAACGATTTTTTCTATTTGGTCAATTTATCAGAACGTGAAAAGATTGTCTGACATTCGATTTTATGGTTTCTGACCTTAATATGTGCGATTGCAACAACACATTATTTTAAAGGCTGACGATGGTAAAATGAAACAAATGTCAACAATCCAATATTTTTTAGTTTTCCTGTTGTGTTTGAAATCTTCAGTTTGTTTTCTTGATATAGAAGAGTTCAAGATGATGCGCTATGGCATAGACATAAAAAATGAACCCGTTAGCATGAAAGAACATGTAAGATTTTCCGCTTTTTTCAGGCTAGAAAAAGAAGAGTAATATTTCGGACTGAAGCGTTTTGATATTTCATGTTTTTTGACACGAAAGGGCATAGTTTGTGATCCGTATAATATATTTAGTGTGATTGTTGTCAACATATGACTGACTAAACTTTTCAGATGTACTGTAACTCATGAATCTTTTGTAAAATCAGCGCTGTAAAATATTTCCTTGAATTTAATGAAAACAGATGCATTAACACAAATAAAACCATTTTTAGTCTCCTATCGGTTTCACCGGAGGGGACTTATGGTTTTTATATCCGTCCGTCCGTCACACTTTTCTGGATCTTGCGATAACTTTAAAAGTTCTTAATATTTTTTCATGAAACTTGAAATATGGATAGATGGCAATATGGACATTATGCATGTCATTTCATTTTGTTCCTACATAAAAAATTCTGGTTGCTATGGCAACAAATAGACTAGAAATACTGCTGAAAATGGTGTTTTTTTCTGGATCCTACGATAACTTTAAAAGTTCTTAATATTTTTTCATGAAACTTGAAACATGGATAGATGGCAATATGGACATTATGCATGTCATTTTGTTCCTACGTCAAAAATTCTGGTTGCTATGGCAACAAATAGACTAGAAATACTGCTGAAAATGGTGTTTTTTTCTGGATCCTGCGATAACTTACAAAGTTTTTAATATTTTTTCATGAAACTTGAAGTATGGATAGATGGCAATATGGACATTATGCATGTTATTTCATTTTGTTCCTACGTCAAAAATTCTGGTTGCTATGGCAACAAATAAAAAAATATTCTGACAATCGTGGAATTTCTGACAATGGTGGAGCCGGTAGGGGACTTTTATTTCTTGGCAATAGTCTTGTTTATTTTATTTTACATAAATTGGTTCAGATTGAATCTAAAAAATAAAACAAAGTTCAGACCACTGAAGGCTTCTGTCCATTTTCCTGTCTGATAGGGGTGCCAAGTGTCCGGATTATTTCAGAAATCCGTTTTTTTAGCCTTCAAGGGTTGGTTTTGAGATCAATTAAATTCTGATTAGTTGTTTTTAAGATGGGGTGGGTAAAGGAAAAGTCGTTCGAGTGCATGATCATTTGAGAACAAATATTGTTTTAATTTCCTTGGAATTGGCCTTGGACTTAGAGATTTTCCGTTTTCAGGAGGTTTTTTAAGAAATGCTTTCATGTAGCTGGTGGTATGGTAGCCTACCAACATGACTTATGATGACTTACAGATGAAGTGTGAGTTTCATTTTGGTTCATTGATTTTTGACAAAGATATGGGCCTTGGACTTCAGTTTGAATTTTTTGACGAAGTGCTTTCATGAATGTAGCTGATCTTTAGTATGTGAGTCTACGTATACATGACCTACATGTACAGATGAAGTGTTTCGTTCCAGTCCATTGATTTTTTAGGAAGTAATGGGTTTTGTACTTAGACAATTTCTGTTTTCTTGAGTTGTTGTACCAAACACTTTCAGATATGTAGATGATTTTTAATATGATTTACAGATGCAGTGTGAGTTTAGTTCCAGTCCATTGATTTTTTTAGGAAGTTACACTTACAGGCTTTGGACTTGGGAATTTTCTTTAAAATAACACTTTCTGAATTTTTTCAAGAACACTTTTAGATACTGTCCAAGGCCTGTAACTTTGTCAAATATCAATTGACAATAATTTCATCATGTTATCAATAAGGGATATAGCTTTTGGGTTGCTTCAAAGCTCGTGTTCTTGTGGGAATTCTCCTTATAATTAACACTATTATTATTAATTACAGGTAGCTGCAGAGGACACTAGCAGCGTTCGTCTCACATCTAAGTATGGCCAGGTGTACCAGTGCACGTTTCCCAATGCAGTGGACCAGGAGAAGCTGAAAGAGGAGGCGGAGAAGGTCGCCATGGAGACCGGCATTCCTGATCTGCTCAAACCAATGGAGTCAAGTCCATGTCTTAGAAAAGTAAGGGGCTGATATGTTACTTACATTTTCCCTGATCTTCTTAAACCAATGGATTTGAGTCGATGTCTTAGAAAAATAAAGGGCTTATATGTAACAAACATTTTGCTTGATTTGCTCGCAAGGAAGTTGATTTTATGTTGTAGAAAAGTTATGGCCTGATATGTAACTTACATTTCTCCTGATCTGCCCAAAAACATATGGAGTCAAGTCCTTGCTTTAGAAAAGTAATCAGCTGATATGTTACTATCATTTTCCTGGCCTGCTCAAACCAATGGGAT
The DNA here is from genome assembly GCF_020536995.1 of Dreissena polymorpha. Lineage (NCBI taxonomy): Eukaryota > Metazoa > Mollusca > Bivalvia > Myida > Dreissenidae > Dreissena > Dreissena polymorpha. Next base: position 107,183 of record NW_026273367.1, on the reverse strand, counting down.
AAAGTCCTTGCCTTAGAAAAGTAATTAGCTGATATGTTACTATCATTTCCCTGGCCTGCTCAAACCAATGGAGTAAAGTCCTTGCCTTAGAAAAGTGATGCGCTGATATGTTACTATCATTTCCCTGGCCTGCTCAAACCAATGGAGTAAAGTCCTTGCCTTAGAAAAGTAATCAGCTGATATGTTACTATCATGTTCCCTGGCCAGCTCAAACAAATCGAGTAAAGTTCTTGCCTTAGAAAAGTAATCAGCTGATATGTTACTATCATTTCCCTGGCCTGCTCAAACCAATGGAGTAAAGTCCTTGCCTTAGAAAAGTAATCAGCTGATATGTTACTATCATTTCCCTGGCCTGCTCAAACCAATGGAGTAAAGTCCTTGTCTTAGAAAGGTGATGCGCTGATATGTTACTATCATTTCCCTGGCCTGCTCAAACCAATGGAGTAAAGTCCTTGCCTTAGAAAAGTGATGCGCTGATATGTTACTATCATTTCCCTGGCCTGCTCAAACCAATGGAGTAAAGTCCTTGCCTTAGTAAAGTGATGCGCTGATATGTTACTAACATTTCCCCTGATCTTCTCAAACAAGTTTTCCTTGCAACTGGGAGGTCACTGGTTCTAACCCCACTGTAGGAGCGTTGTTTAGATCTCCTAAATAGATACCAAGTACTGCTTTTTGCCCAGGAAACAGAGTTGAGAGCGTTTGAATAAGCCTTAAATGTTTAATGCAATTGAGCCTGGGAAAATAGGTTGAAAACAAACTACCAGGGCATGTTCAAAACTCCTAAGGAATGGGGCTGGGGACCTTCTATGGGGAACTTTTATGTGGCTAACCTTGCCGGGCGAATTTTAAAAATGTGCTTAAAATAATTAATATCAAAGGACATTCAGTAGTTTTATTGATAGACATCCTTTTTGAACATAGAAGATTTTGGCTTATAATGTGGTTTTCTGCAAGCAGTAGAAATAAAAAGGACTAAAAGCTCCCATTTGCTAGAAAACGTATTATGCTTAATTTTCAGTAAAAGTTTGAAAGTCTTCTAATGTTTAATGGGGTTTGAAGACAAAGGTTTAGCTAATCACATGCTCATATAAAGTATTATTTTAAAAATGACAAGAGTACGTCCTATACCTGGTAATTGTTGTGCAACTGTATGTTTATAGTTGAACATGATGAAAATGAAAATTTATGTCAATTGGTCATGTTTCAATTTTCTGTCTCAACCCATCCAGAAAACTTTATATTCAATTTAAAGGAAATCTATTAGATCATACCTAAAAAATATTGTTACATAAAGTAAGGGCAAAGAAAAATGACAATTGGTTGAAGTAGATTTTTAAAAAGCTGGTGTAGCAATTTATCTCAGTATGACATTACATGAGTCGTGCTCTGGAAAAACTGGGCTTAACCCTTTGCATGCTAAAATGTCGTCTGCTGAATTTCTAAAATTAGCATTTCTTCGTGTTTTTTTTCAAAGAATACTATCAGAATAGCAAACAGTTTGGATCCTGATGAGACGTTCTGTGGCGTCTCATATGGATCTAAACTGTTTGCAAAGGCCTTTAATATTCGGTTCCCGCACTGAAAGGTTTAATGCTTGTGTGTCATCCCAGACAGTCATCACGGGCTAATTGACCAGTCGCCAACTCCGCCCACATTTTGTCGTTCAGCCAATCAGATATCGAATTTTCACACACCCCTCAGCAACGCTTATCTGGCCGCCATTTTGTCCGACAAACAAAGCGTGTTGTACATATGGAATGGACGTAATTTTTAAGAGTTTACACAGATTTTATATCAAATGCATGATCATTACTGTTCAATCATTATTCAAAATTGTAGGTGCTATACAAACTTGATAAAAGGTTATTATTTTATGTTTATTTCTTGAACATATGAACGAGTAATGAGAAAACAAACACAATACATAGTTTAACCACACCAGGTGTGTGTTCTATAAAACGTGTTATACCGTTTGATGCACAATATTGTTAAGCAGTTTGGGCAACATAATAATTGCCACACGTGCTTATTAATCTCAGCGTAATTGTCGATGATTAATAAATAACAGTATGTTGCGTGGATCTCAGAATGAATGAACATTAAGACATTGTTAGGTACTGTACAGAAGAAAAGAAATATTTAATTACTTAAATGATTTCCAATTATATATTTATTTTCTGTGGATCATAAACAATGGAAATCATTATAAATTGTTAACTTGAATATTGTTTTATCTAAAGTTAAAACAACAAAAAGCTGATTTCAACACGGCTTAGCTAGCTTAAAGCGACTTCAAGTGTAAAATGTAAGGCCTAACAACAACATCAACAACAACATTTCTAATGCAACATAGGCCTATATTGATACGGGGAGAAATGTGAAAATTGCAATTAACATATAAGGGCCATCTTGCTATAAATAAACAAATGCATGATATGCTAAATGTATTCAATTCTAATGTTCGTGAACAGCACCGTAATACCAAAATTTCATTTTTCGATAGTGAAATGTAGCAGATTCCCATTAAACATAAATGAAATAAAAATGCATATTAGATCTATTAATGAAACCACGAAATAAGGCCTGTATTATATTATGGTTACAATCAAAATTTAATTTATATCTAAATTTAAAAAATCGGTGTCTTTTTAAAAATAACACAATAAAACAAAGATCTAAATATTTTTAATAAACAAAAACCCATCATGATATGGATGTGTCATTTGCATTTAATAAAAATATTTTCAAAATTATATATGAATAGCAACCGGATTCACTGCCAGACGATTTTAATACAAGTTCAAAATCAATATGAAATAAATGCTCATTTTTACCACTATTTTTTCATCAACTTCCTATAATATGTATCAGAAACGTTTCTGATAGTTAACTCATTAATTTTGATTACGCCATTTCTCTCTAAAGCATTTATGATTGTATTAAAGTTGTACAAAGCAGTTTAGTTTAGTGTGCGGCTTTAATAAAAAGAGCATGATACATCGTTACAAGTATAGTATTTCACGCACGTAATGCGCTATAATTGCGATCTGCTTGTCGGAGTTTTCTAATCACTAGACCACGTGACTATGTGGGCGGAGCGATCGATAATTTGGCGACTGGTCAATTAAGGATGAAACTGTCTGCTTTGATGGAATTGTTTGCTTAAAAGTAGTTTCATCATTAGGGCTGTAACAAATACAATAGGTGACGAATACGATACGTATCACGAATACAGCGTGGCGAATACGAATATTTATTCGCGAATATGAATTTCAATGAACAAAAGTAATACTGACAACTTGACATGACATTATATAGTATGAAACTATGAGTATTTGTCAACATTTTGATTAATTGAGTATCATGGCATACTGAAAATATGAAATATAACACTTTGAAATCACAAAACACTGACTAGAACTGCTTAAACTTTGAACTTAGTTTTGAAAACATCACTAGTACCAATAAAATCCTTGAGTAGAACAATTAAGAGTCAACAGTTGACACATTAGTGACAGTACCCATTCACATTTTTTTAATGAACATATGCCAGATAGGTGATGTATATGATATTTCAATGTCACCTATCTGACATATGCTCATTTGATATATTGAATAAAAACAGTGTGACAATAAAAAAAGTATTGAACAAGAAATAGTTTTCATTACCCCATAAATACTGACCACAACTCAAATATTCCACCGATGACCGCCTTTTTTGTTGATAATCTCACTGTGTAACATAGTGGGTGGGATAAACATGATAAAAAACGCCGGAATAAGGAGAAGAACATTTAAATATAGGGGGTTATTGTATGAACCTTCATTTGTATGGTAAGATGAGATGATTAAACTTTCAAACTTGAAACCACGTTTGTATTCGTCAAATATTCTGTTCGGGAGTTGGCGAATAACGAATACGATTCGTCCATAGCTGTATTAGAGTAATTCGAATATTCGAATGTATCCTTACAGCTCTATTCATGATAGCAAGAATCCAGCTTACGTGGAAAGTATCATTCTTGAGGAGCCTGCACAGACTGCTTGTCTGGGATGACACTTTATTCACATGCATTAAACCCCATTTTCCCAGCAATAGTCTCTTGTATGTGTTTACATTTATTTTTTACCTGTGGTGTTATATTACAGACAAAGGACTGGTGGAGTTATGAGTTCTGCTATGGGAAGTATATCAAACAGTTCCATCTGGCGGAGGGTAAGTGCATCTGACTCAAGCGGGTGCATCAATGTTGTTTGTATCAAGTTTCAAGTTATTTGTTTAATACTTTATTTTTATGAATAACATAAAGAATTGCTATATGCCTGACTGCAGTCATTTCTTGTAATAAACAAACAAAATATTGAATAAATACTAACTATGTCTGTGTCAGAGGAATTAATTCATGGTGAGTTATACATTAAGCTGTTTCATCACTACTTTTTGTGTTGAAAACAACTTGCCAATACAGATGTGGCCAGAACAGATGACATATATAATGATGGTGTTGTTTGTATGATGCCACCTTCAAACATGAAATAAGAGATATATAATTTGTAAAGCTATTTTTTATTAGAATTTTATTGATTGACGTGAAGCATGCTGGCACTATTGATCCTTTTAGTTAAACAATAAACAACTCATTCACATTAATATTTAACTCTTTATATAAATAAACGTAACTTATCATAAAAATGTCAGCATATAAGCCTTTCTTTTTAAGTTAATAAAAACATTGAAAATTAAGATTCTTTTGTATCACCAAATGCCATTGTATAATGTCAATTCTCAATTTATAAAACAAGTGTTTTACCTTATATCTTATGACATGTTATGTTCTTGCAAATGAAACAGTGTTGATCAACCGCTTCCATCTCAGAAGCAAAGTGAAAATTGCCATATGCAACTAGCATAACAGCCTGCGAGTAACTTGTAGTCTGTTCAGGTTTTATGCTGTTTGCTTTTAACCAGTATCTTAGGGTTGGACATGAAGCCTTTAAAACTTGAACTTAATTAGAAAAACTTTAATTTCATTTGATTTTTTAAGTGACTACAAATGCGTCAAAGTGGGTATCTAAGTAGTGAAGGAAAAAACCAATTCATAACAAAAAACACTGCATTTCAACGTTTGATGTATTACAGATGGACGAATTGAGGGGGAGGTTGTCCTGCTCGGTTACTTTGAGTCTGACTACAGTTATGATGGGGACTCAAGTCAGGTCAGTGAAACTGCTTTTATTCATTACTGTATTTTCCCTAGTGTGATATAAAGTCAACAAAAAAGCCACTCCTTGGTATAAAGTAGTACTTTGAAATCCAGTACTCTCCAGATACAGACAGTTTATATGGTACATGATTTTCAAAGGATTCGAAAAAAAATAGGGTCAGGTTTATTTGCTTCTAAAGATTAATGGGGCTTTACGAAATACACCAAATTCTCGGATAAGTCATTTCTCTGAGCTCTCTGGCAACAAGGGAAACTACTAGGTCGAGAACTAAACAACAAAACAACCCACCAAATTAATGTCTGTTGTGGCTGGTTCAAAACACAGGTTTTTACTTGCAGTCTGATTTTTTGGCTTGGTGTTCAGGTCAGTTTTAATAAACAGATTACTGGTAACAGAACTTGTGGCCAGTCATGGATTTGTCATATTTACAGACAGTGTTATTGTAGTTCTTGACTTATACATTTTGTGACCTATTCCAGGTTATAGAAAGCAGTGTAATTTCACTTTGTAGGTCATTCTTCAAATTTCTCTTTCAAGTATTTTCAAAGGCAGTGCAATTACCTGCATTACCAGAGTACAATATTTATGATTCCTAAGGTATGTATTGTAACTTTTAAACAAGAAATTGCTGCATTTTTGCAGTTCAGAGTTCATGTGTGTCTACCCTTTGTGTTGGTTTCATTGGAAAAGTAACTGGAGTACATGTTACAACTGGTAGATTAATACAAAAGGGTGACAACTCTTAGGTTCTAGTCTGCGCTGTCCACAGGATTTTTTTTCATATGTCCGTGGTCTGTAGAGATGAGTGCAGAAGGGCTGCCCCCCATCTAATTATGCCCCCCTTCGAAGAAGAGGGGGTATATTGGTTTGCACATGTCCGTCGGTCTGTCGGTATGTCGGTCGGTTGGTCAGTCCGTCCACCAGGTGGTTTCCGGATAATAACTCAAAAACGCTTGGGGCTATGATCATGAAACTTCATAGATACATTGATCATGACTCGCAGATGACCCCTATTGATTTTCAGGTCACTAGGTCAAAGGTCACGGTGACCCGAAACAGTAAAATGGTTTCCGGATGATAACTCAAGAACGCTTAGGCCTAGGATCATGAAACTTCATAGGTAGATTGATCATGACTCGCAGATGACCCCTATTGATTTTCAGGTCACTAGGTCAAAGGTCAAGGTCACAGTGACCCGAAATTGTAAAATTGTTTCCGGATGATAACTCAAGGACGCTTATGCCAAGGATCATGAAACTTGATAGGTAGATTGACCATGACTCGCAGATGACCCCTATTGATTTTCAGGTCACTAGGTCAAAGGTCAAGGTCACGGTGACCCGAAATAGTAAAATGGTTTCCGGATGATAACTCAAGAACGCTAATGCCTAGGATCATGAAGCTTGATAGGTAGATTGATCATGACTCACAGATGACATCTATTGATTTTCAGGTCACTAGGTCAAAGGTCAAGGTCACGGTGACCCGAAATAATAAAATGGTTTCCGGATGATGACTCAAGAACGCTTATGCCTAGGATCATAAAACTTCATAGGTTCATTGATCATGACTCACAGATGACCCCTATTGATTTTCAGGTCACTAGGTCAAAGGTCAAGGTCATGGTGACCGGAAATAGTAAAATGGTTTCCGGATCATAACTCAAGAACGCTTATGCCTAGGATCATGAAACTTCATAGGTACATTGATCATGACTGGCAGATGACCCCTATTGATTTTCAGGTCACTGAAACAATGGTCAAGGTCACAGTGACAAAAAACATATTCACACAATGGCTGTCACTACAACTGAGAGCCCATATGGGCGGCATGCATGTTTTACAAACAGCCCTTGTTTTTTTTTACATTTGTAGTGTTCAATTAAATCATTTGGTGCTGTATGACTCTTCAAGAAAAAACAGCTATACAGTCATTGATAATGATATATTTGTTTAATTGTTGTGACTCTTTTTCACACTGATACGTATAATCCCAATTCAAACAATTCCACAATAGGCAATACAGCCGTATCAACCTGACTATCAATTACTGCATACTTACTATTTTTGCTGTTTCGAATCATTTACTGATAATCCCAAATATTCCATTTTAAATGCGAATTGTGGTTAATATTGACGATAAAAGTGCTCAAGAATTTTATAAACACAGACATTTGCCATTTTTCTTAAGTATAAAATTAATTTGGCATATGTGAATATTTAAGGATTTGATGAAATAGATTACAATTTTAAAGTGTGTTTTGGATAAGAAATTTAACTGTGCTCATTTGATATATTTTAACAAAATATTAAGATTTGAATTTACGTGTAATGAAGGCAATGATAATTTGTTAAAACGCTTTATGAGTCGAATAAATATTTTGACAGTATTATGCATGAAATGCACAATGTCCATGAGGATTACACATGATTGCCATCATCAGTCCTCTGAGTAACTGGCCAAGATTTCATTGTGGAAGTGTTCGCTGTAATAACTAATGAGTTTTGTAGGTATAACAAAGCCAACAAACTGCCACAAAAAAACACACATTTATGTCAATTATGTCACATGTCATCTGCATGATTTTACTGTAGGTATTGCTACCTATGAGTGCTGTCGCTCATTCAAAGTGTGCGCTCTAATTGGCCAATATTGGTTTTCAAATGCAACGACGATTCCCCTTTAGGGGACCTTTAGCTAGTTAAAGAGATACGTGTAATTTACAGAGGATAGTAAATGGGCTCTAAAAATTTGGTGATTTTTTAATTATTGCTATGATCTAAATAATGGCAAGTTTCAGTTTCTGCAAAATTACACTGAACGGAAAATGTAATGTGCCCCGCAGACTCAGTCTCTAACTTTGGCACAAGACCAACTTAGACACTGCTCTTCTTATCTCTTTGAATATATGAATATGAACTGGTGCTTGATATTGTGCCAAACTAGCTTTATGTGAGGTTTTTAACCTTTTATTTAACAGAATGTGTACAAAGCAATGAAAGTAGTGTCAAGATTTGCATGTTCATATGTTATGTTATGATAAATAAGTGAAATTACAAGTATTATAAATTATTCATTATTTTTAATTACACACATTTTGCTTGGCTTGACTTTTTAGGCAGGTTTTCATTTGATTTTGGATATGTTGACTCTACTAGCATGTCTTATAAAATATGTTGAAACAGAACTAATTAAATTGTTTCTGCCTCACTGAATAGATCAAGTATCCAATGTTGTGCATTGTTATTTGTCCAATTGATTTTCAGTCAGTAGCATGTAAACTTGATATTTGATAAAGGTATCATCACACTATTCTAAGCTGTACAGTCATGTTGGATTGTGACCCTGTCCCCAGGTTTATCAAAGAATTGTTTTCAGTGCATTGTTAGACAAATACTGAAAAGATGTTGTTTATTAATTTTTCATGTGAAAACACTGAAAACTTCAAATTATACTTTGAACACCGGAACATATCATTATCGTAAATGCTTAAAGGATGAAATGTCCTTCTTTTATTAATGCAGCAAATCAGTGTCTTACCTAAATCTTACAAAATGCTATCAACAACAAAATCTTGGCATGAGATATACATCTATGATAAGAGGTTTTCATCCAGGGAACAGGATTAGCAAGAAAGATATCTCTGATGCAGTGGAACACTTAGCTGAATGTTTTATTTAATATATTGCCTAATACTGTTTGTTGAATGATATTGCAAGCACATTAATTCATCTCATGTTTAAAACCTGTTAAAAATTAAATTATTGATTAAAGTTTTTGGTCATAGAGCTGTCAAACAACTTGTTCTTTTGTATGGGGGTCAATTTACAGTTTAATGATGTTACATTGTGGATTGTTGAAGTCAGCTTACATATTTGATAATGTCATATCACAGTTGAAAGACCATCTTTGAAGTAAAGTTATACTTGTCGGATACAGGTTACTAATGTAATATGTCCCCTGGATTGTGCGCATGGAATTCATATGGTCTTTGGCTTATTTGATACATAATTGTTTTCATGGAATTGCAACAAAGCTTTTTTTATAATCACATGTGAGCAGACAGGGAAGCTTTTAGGATACCATGATGTCTGTTGTCCATTATTGCATGGGTGTGATGTGTATTTATTTCTTTTAACAACTTATGCTTAAGCCCATGACAGATTTTAACAAAACTTCACAAGAATGATCCATAGGTGACCCTTAAGTAGTTAATATTGTTCCAGTGTGTCGCACGTGTAAGTTACCAGAACAAAAATAGCTTTTAACAATAACAACTTCAAACATTTTCTTCTCTAAAACCACAAATGTCACGCCCCATAGATCAAATGCCTTATAATTACTTCTATGAAACCGCACAGGTCAGGGGCTTAACATTTGGTGTATGGTCCTCTTCAAGTTTTTTTTATATAAATAATGCCATTGAGGCAAAAATTGTCTTTGCCATGGGGTGTTATTTGTTTTCCTAATATATATATAGTAAAAACTTTATAACTTTTCTCTTAAACTGCAAGGCAGAGAGATATGGTATTTTGCATGCAACATGGTATAGTGTTCCTCTACCAAGATTTTGCTAGTCATGGCGTCAAAATTGTCTCCTCCCTATTGGTGACTAATTTTCCTTATATTTAGATTATAACTCTGAAATTGCAAGGTCCAAAGTTTTTTTATTTTGCATATAAAATCTTTAAGTGGTTTTCTGCTTAGTTTGTCCAAATTATGCATCTGTAGTAGTAACGTGCCATGCCCAAGAGGTCAAATGATATATAGACTTGTATGATAAATAACTTCAAAGATCTTCACTAAAAGCACAAGCGTCAGGGGATTAATATTTGGTGTGTTACATGGTATAGTTCCTCTACTAAATTGTTCAAATCATGCCCCTGTCAGGGATAAAACTTACCATGCCTCAGGGCCAGGGGACACATGACTTACATAGACTTGTTTTTAGTATATAACTTTTTATATCTTTTTTCTAAAAGTGCAAGTACTGTTTGTGGTGCAACATCATAATGTTGGTCCTATAATAACTGTTTGATGAGTCTTTTCAAATCCAGGCCCTTGAGTTAAAACTTCCCCCACCCTACCATTATCTTTTTTTGTATATGTATATACCGTAATTACTCTAAGTTTTCAGACACTCTAAGTTTTTGGACAACCTCTTTTTTAGCCAAATTAATTATTTGTCGTGACTCTATATTTGCGGACATACGGATTTTCATACATAATTAATGACTCCAAATTTTCGGACAGTATATTTTACAGCGCTAGTTTACTAGATTTCTTCCCTGTTTTCGCTTATCTGGGACCCTTTGATCATGAAGTTTTACAACCCGATTAATGTAATAAAACCTGGCATAGAAGGCCCTGAGGGCAATGGACCATTACAATTGCGTTATTGGGTAGATTACCATGTATACCTGTAAAATAAACAATGGTTTCACCCAACAGCATTCGAAATGAAATGGTATTCAGGAAGCAGTATGGTTGTTTTTTATGACGTTTTTTATATACTATTTCAGGTAAGAGATTGCAAATAAGTGAAGTTGTACTTTATTTAAAGCAGGCAAAGAAGAGTACAACACAATAAAAATTATTGCACATTTTTTAATTGGTTTTATTTCATTATAATTATTGACAAACAACCATAACATGTATGTATCAAAATTTTCGAACACTGGTAATTTTTTGAATATTTCTCGTATCTAAATTTTCGGACACAATTTTTTAATATTATTTTAAGTGTCCAAAAACTTAGAATAATTACGGTATATTTGTATTGAAAACTTTTATTTATTCGTATATATTTTGTCATACCATATCAAATCTGTGTCATGCAGAATAAACAAATACATGTAGATAAAAGCTGCAGCTATAACACGAACATTACACATCTGCACATAACAGTTACGTTTTTACATGGTTAACAACCTAGGGCATTTAGACCCTCTTGTTTATTGAAGTAACCAAATGGTTTCTTCCCTGCAAAACTTGTGGCCATGTTTTGTATTTAAAAAAATAAATAAATATTGAAATTAGCATTAGTTAGACTGGTAAAATACGTAACTGGCTTGTTCATTTTTTTAGAATCACAAGCCAATCATGATTGCTTTATCTTCTTGCTGATTTCATCTGAGATCTGTGAAAATACAAAAAATGTTAAAAAAGTCCAACAAGTGGACATTTTGTTTTCCCCCTGACAAAGTCTGATCTTTCCATATGCCCACCACTTCTTGCATTCCCATAATAATCAGGCCTGTATGCAGGCTCTAGGCCCGGGGGCCCAGGCCCCCCCCAGCTGGTTTTCAAGTTAGATTGTTTTTAGCTCACCTGAGCACAACGTGCTCATGGTGAGCTTTTGTGATCGCCTTTTGTCCGTCGTCCGTTGTGTGTCGTGTGTTGTCCGTTGTGCGACGTCAACATTTGCCTTGTTCACTCTCTAGAGGCCACATTTATTGTCCAATCTTCATGAAATTTGGTCAGAAGATTGGTTTCAATAATATCTTGGATGAGTTTGAAAATGGTTACGTTTGCTTGAAAAACATGGCTGCCAAGGGGCGGGGCATTTTTCCTTAAATGGCTATAGCAAAATCTTGTTAACACTCTAGAGGCCACATTTATTGTCCGATCCTCATGAAACTTGGTCAGAAGATTCATCCCAATGATATCTTGGACGAGTTCGAAAATGATGTCCGTTGATTGAAAAACATGGCCGCCAGGGGGCGGGGCATTTTTCCTTATATGGCTATAGTAAAACCTTGTTAACACTCTAGAGGCCACATTTATTTTCCGATCTTCATGTAACTTGCTCAGATGATTTGTCCCAATGATATCTTGGGTGTGTTAAAAAAAGGTAACCTTGGCTTGAAAAACATGGCTGCCAAGGGGCGGGGCAATTTTCCTTATATGGCTATATATGGCAATAGTAAAATCTTGTTAACTTTCTAGTTTGCTCAATCTTCATGAAATTTTGTCAGAACATTTGTTTCCTGTGTAGTAAAGTATTATTATGTCAATATTATGTGACATTAACTGTATTATGTAATTTTTCATAACACAGAATGAAAATTGACTACTCTACCATTGATCTCTTCTGAACTGTATAAAATAAGCTGTTTTGGCTGATTAAACACCTCTTGATGCTTTCTTGAAAAGTTAACAGCTCTTGAAAAAGGTTGGAATTTTGAAATAATTAAACTCAAAATTATTTTAAACACCAGCATCAAGACATTTTGGCATTATTTTCAAAATTATTCTTATTATTTAGATTATTTTTATTTGGCATTTTCTAAATTAGAAAGACTTTATTCTATTTCAAAAACTTAAGTAAATTTTTCTTATTTTTACATTTGATTCACTGAAGTTTCCTAATCTCCATAAATATTGTTCTTTAGATTAAATTAGACCTATTTATTTTGTAAACTAGATTTTTGAAGCACTTTCTAGACTTACAGTAACTTATATTTATATCAGTTTTTTTGACAGATTTTGAACTTCTTTTTACATTCATTAAGGTCTTTGCTTTATGTTGTTCATTTTTGTAACGATACTTAGATTCTTTAGACTTGGCTTGTACCTGTTCTTAATTTTCTGTCATTGTTCTTCATTTTCTGAGTTCTTGGAATAAAAATTAGTTATTTTTGTTAAAGCTGCCTTGGTTTTCACTTATAAATAAATTCTTTGAGTGTATTTTAGCATCCCTGACTGAACGCCTTTAGTTAATTGAATTACAACCAGTCAGTATTGTCATCCTTACCGGAAATAAGAGTTTGTCATATAAATAATTTCGCATTACATAAGTGCTCACAAAGTTACATAACTGGTAACCGTCCTGTGACCGGTTCATTTGCGTAAGCGAAGGAGACCGCACTACCACACCTAGGACAGTTGAGTTCGATAATGGTTTGGATTGGTAAAAAAACATGGCCGCCAGAGGGGGGGGGGGGCTTTTTTCTTATATTTATATAGCAAAAAGCTTGTGAACACTCTAGAAGTCACATGTTTTGCCTAATCATCAGGAAATTTGTCAAAACATTAGTTATGTGGATGTCTCAGACGAGTTTAAATATGGTCATGATCAGTGAAAAAACATGGCCGCCAGGGAGTGGGGCAGTTTTCTTTATATGTATACAGTGACAACATGTGAACAGTCTAGAAGACACATTTTTGTCCCAATCTTCATGAAATTTGGACATATCTTGGAAGAGTTAAAAAATGGTTCAGGTCTGTTAAAAAAACATGGCCGCAAAGGGGCCATTTGTTGTTCATTCTTCATGATACATGGTTAGAACATTAATTTTGTTCCATTGATATCTTGGGCTGCAAAGAACAGGTCATTTCTTTTTATCTCAGGTGAGCAACTTTGGGCCTTTCAGGCCCTCTTGTTTAAGAATGTTTAAACAAATGACCGGAACGAAAGTCATACTTCATCCAAAAAAGTCATGTTGGTAGACTCACACACCAAATATCAGGTCAATATCTTAAAGTGTTTTTAAAAAAGTCCTGAAAATGAAATGCCGGACAACCGCTATTATGATGCCATCCCACCGGGGCATAATAATCAGCTCAATATCGGATAGAGTTGTGAAAAAAAAACTTAAAAAAAACCGTAAGTCCAAGGCCCATACCTTGGTCAGATATTGCCGGAACGAATTTCACACTTTATCTGTTGGTCATGCAGGTAGACTTACATACCAAAAATCCGCTCAATATCTTAAAATAGTTCCGTAAAAAAACTACAGAAAACGGTTCTTATAGAAAAAAGTTCAAGGTCCAATCTAATGTCCCAGATGTAGATGATTTTGATGGTTCATCTGTGTTGATGATGTCGAAAGTTAAACTGTGTAGTAGATGATAAACATTTTATTAGGAATTTACTTTGAAACTTAATAGGAGGTTTGAAGTCAAGGAGAAAATAGTATTATGGTTTAATGTATGTGAGTTATAATTTATGATACATTTCTTAAGAAAGGTTTTGATTGTGAAAGTTTACTTTCCTTTTTTATCAAACATCATACATTTCTGAAATCTAATGCTTTAAACATTGGTGTGAATTTCGCAGCAATGTTTAAAGCTTTAGACTTCATAAAGGTGCTGATTTACTTGATATATTCCATAAATTTATATTACATTGTAAGTTTTTTAAGCATTAAAATTCACCTTGAAAAATGACAAATTAAAAAAAAATTAGGTAGGGTAGACCTCTCCTGCACCCTCCCCGGTTGGGCTACCCCAGTCAAACATTCCTGCATACGGCCCTTTAATACGGACATTTATTTCATATGGGAGTATTATAATTATTGTGATTCAAGTCAGACATCTTCAAAACATAACTGTTAATTTATATGAATACAAAATTTAAATGTACAAAGATAATACCATGAAGAAATAAATATGAGTTGAGCTTTTAATCTGTGTCTTTTAGTGTTTTAAAACTATTATAGCTTTGCAATATTTATCAGACCTTAGTGAACTATTTTAGAATATGATAGGAACTTTTTATGCCCCCGGTAGGGTGGCATATACATGTAGCAGTTGAACTGTCCGTCAGTCAGTCAGTCAGTATGTCAGTATGTGTGTCAGTCTGTCCGTCCGTCCTAAAAAAACTTTAACGTTGGCCATAACTTTTTCATTATTAAAGATAGAAACTTGATATTTGGCATGCAATTGCATCTCATGGACCTGCACATTTTGAGTGGTGAAAGATGGAGGTCAAGGTCATCCTTCAAGGTCAAATGTCAAATATATGGCGTCTGTCCGTCCGTCCAAAAACTTTAACATTGGCCATAACTTTTTCACTATTGAAGATAGCATCTTGATATGTGGCATGCATGTGCATCTCACGCAGCTTAACATTTTGAGTGGTGAAAGGTGAAGGTCAAGGTCATCCTTCATGGTCAAAGGTCAAATATATGGCGTCTGTCCGTCCGACAACTTTAACATTGGCCATAACTTTTTCAATATTGAAGATAGCAACTTGATATTTGGCATGCATGTGTATCTCGTTAAGCTGCACATTTTGAGTGATGGAAGTTCAAGGTCAAGGTCATCCTTCAAGGTCAAAGGTAAAAAAAATTAAATTAATGTGGTGTTCTCATGAAGCTGCACATTGTGAGTGTTGGAAGTTCAAGGTCAAGGTTATCCCTCAAGGTCAAGGTTATCCTTCAAGGTCAAAGGTCTTTTTTTTCAAAGCGGCGTTCTTATGAAGCTGCACATTGTGAGTGGTAGAAGTTCAAGGTCAAGGTCATCCTTCAAGGACAAGGTCATCCTTCAAGGTCCAGGTCATCCTTCAAGGTCAAAGGTAAAAAAATAATTTAAAAAATTCAAAGCAGCGTTCTTATGAAGCTGCACATTGTGAGTGGTGGAAGTTCAAGGTCAAGGTCATCTTTCAAGGTCAAGGTCATCCTTCAAGGTCAAGGTCATCCTTCAAGGTCAAAGGTAAAAAAAATTATATTTCAAAGCGGCGTTCTCATGAAGCTGCACATTGTGTGTGGTGGAAGTTCAAGGTCAAGGTCATCCTTCAAGGTCATCCTTCAAGGTCAAAGTTAAAAAAAAAAAAATCAAAGCGGTGTTCTCATGAAGCTGCACATTTTGAGTGGTGGAAGGTCAAGGTCATCGTTCAAGGTCAAAGGTCAAATTTTTTTAATATTTCAAAGCGGCGCAATAATAATATTGTGTTTCTGACGAACACATCTCTTGTTAAATATTAAAATGGTTTTCTATAGATATTAATGCTTTTTTTTGTTATGAAAATAATTATATTTTACTGAGACCACACTCATGGTTTAAACTTTGATTCCATATGGACATAAATAAATTATGAGTGTTTATATTTATGCCCCCCTTCGAAGAAGAGGGGGTATATTGCTTTGCTCATGTTGGTCTGTTGGTCGGTCTGTCGGTCGGTCGGTCTGTCGGTCCGTCCACCAGGTGGTTGTCAAACGATAACTCAAGAACGCTTGGGCCTAGGATCATGAAACTTCATAGGTACATTGATCATGACTCGCAGATGACCCCTATTGATTTTGAGGTCACTAGGTCAAAGGTCAAGGTCACGGTGACCTGAAATAGTAAAATGGTTTTTGAATGATAACTCAAGAACGCATACGCCTAGGATCATGAAACTTCATGGGTAGATTGAACATGACTTGCTGATGACCCCTATTGATTTTGAGGTCACTATGTCAAAGGTCAAGGTCACGGTGACCCGAAATAGTAAAATGGTTTCCGGATGATAACTCAAGAACGCATACGCCTAGGATCATGAAACTTCATAGGTAGATTGATCATGACTTGCAGATGACCCCTATTGATTTTGAGGTCACAACGTCAAAGGTCAAGGTCACGGTGACCCGAAATAGTAAAATGATTTTTGGATGATAACTCAAGAACGCTTTTGCCTAGGATCATGACACTTCATAGGTACATTGATCGTGACCCGCAGATGACCCCTATTGATTTTCAGGTCACTAGGTCAAAGGTCAAGGTCACAGTGACAATTGTATTCACACAATGGCTGCCACTACAACGGACAGCCCATATGAGGGGCATGCATGTTTTACAAACAGCCCTTGTTTATAATATGTTTGAATTGTGAATATGGTCGGCCTTTGTTAAAAGTGCAAAGCTACAAGATTTGTCAATGCCAGTGCTTGTATTTGACCAAGCTGGAAGAGTTGACAATACCCATGACTGTATGTACAGTGTTACCAGTTGAGGCTTGTTTAGTATGCACAACACCAAGAATAATGCAAAAACACACACATTTGTTTGTAATATAGTATTGCTTAATGTAGACAAATATTTAACTTGCCTGTGAAGAGTTAAAATGGTTGATGGGCATAATCATTCAGCGAGTCTACACTGATTTACAGAAAGTGGTATCCAAAGCCCAGCATAATATTATGCTGAAACAATTAACAATCAAATGGAATTACAAAAACCTGTCAAAAAGAAAATGTTTTTCTTTAAATCCAGTGTCATGAAACAAATTAAGTTTAAGCTGTCTGAATTAATAAACACAATGTAAATACTGAATGGTTGCTCAGTTATTTTTAGCTCGGCTGTTTTCGGAGAAAACCCGAGGTATTGTCAAAGCCAGCTCGTTGTCCACCGTCCAGCGTCTGCCGTCCGCGGCGTGCTAAAACCTTGACTTTATCTCTAAAATCAAAGTGCTTCCACATACGACTTTGAAACTTCATATGTAGATGCACCTTGATGAGCTGTACACGCCATACCCATTTTTGGGTCACTATCTCAAAGGTCAAGGTCACTGTGACCTCTAAAAAAAAATAAAAAAATTCTGACAATCTTTCATTTATTTAAAACTGCACCCGCAGCCGAGCGTTGGCACTCATTATGTGGTGCTCTTGTTATATCAGAAAACTGGTCCAGTATGCAATAGTAAAAATATATGAGTCATGCTCTGTGAAAAGGGGGTATAATGCATCTGCATAAATTGTCTTTCCAGATTAGCCTTTGCAGTTCCCTCAGGCTAATCAGGGACAACAACTTGCGCCTAAACTTGATTTTTGCTTAAAAGAGACTTTCTGTAAACATAAAATATCATAGAAGCTGAAAGTGTTGTCCCTGCTCAGACTGCACAGGCTAATCTTGGACAACACTCTACGCACTTGCATTTAACCTCCTTTTCACAGAGCGTGGCTCATATATTGTTTTGCAAGTCCCAGATTACATGTACCACATTATGTTATGTATGATATTAGCATGTATCATTCTTATAATTAAAGTTGTTTAGTTATCAGTTTCTTTTTTTTTTCATCTTACAAGTATGATTTGTTAGAAAGTAATAAAATCTAGTCTAATCATGTAACTAATGTTATACACACTTCTAAGTAGAAACAGAATATATTGATACATGTATAGAAATGGTTTGCCAAACTAACCACACAATAAAAACCAAAATCAGCATTGAGCATTCAATAAATAATACAGAATTGCAAAATCCAAAGTTCAAAGTTGATGCAAGGTTGCTTCCATTAACTGCAAGCCCCCTTGGATAGTGCTGTTATTTTGCAACTGATAGCAGATAATATGGCTTCGGACTTTATCTGACACATACAATAGGTTGCATTCATGGTCGAAGCACATGGCCACGGGATGACTGGAGGTTTTATTAAAGATGATCCTGTATTTACGCATGTCAGGCTTGATTGCCTCGATGAAAGATGTCAATGACCCTCCACAAACGTAGATGTTACCATAGCGATCTGACGTTATGCCCACAGGGAGTGACATCTCAACCTGAAATATAAAGCTTTATATAATGCAATTTATAGTGTTTATTTATTGAGCTACAGCGAATGTTCAAAGCTTTCATGTATTGGGTTGGATGAACTTATGTTGGGCCAAGCAGAATGTTACAGAGATGTGATTTCTCCTCTTTTCAGCTTATTTCCTCCATTTGAGAATCGATATTCCTTCACAAATTGTTATAACTTCTTAACTTTAATGAATCTGCTAAAATTTAAGATTCTTCATGAACCCCAGTAACCATGGTTTATTTTGTTACCCTGTTTCCAAAATCACAACCATTATGATGCCTTTTGAGTTCGTTGTGGCATAGTGAGTATGGTGACTGTTGGGTCATAGGTTTGATCTCCACTGTTGCAGAGTTGTTTAGGTTACCCCTAAAGATACCAATGAAACAGACTCGGAGCGTTTCAATAAACAATAGGCTATTGCTGCAATCAAGCTTTAGTTACATAAATAGGTCCAAACTATGTTACCTTGTGCCTGTAGGCAAATGTTCCATCATGTTTCAGCAGTATGACCTCATTCTCCAGCCTGTTGGTTACATACACCCCATTTCCATTGACCAGGATGCTGCAGTCCTTGTGACCAGTGCTAAAGATGCGCAACACTTCAGGTTCATGGCCCATGTTCTTCAAGTCCAACGCCTTCACGAACCATTGGTGGTTTTCCGTCAGATTCTGACGCCGCTTCCGCTCTATCATGTAAAGTTTCTTGTCATAGTGCGCCAGCGAGAAGAACTCGCCCTCAATGGGGAGCGTTTGTTCTTTTCTGAGTCTGTTTTGCAACCGGCCGCAGTGGTACAGCTGTATACGAGAAAGTTTGGGCAGCGATGCAGCTATGCAGTTGCTGTACACTGCTGCAAGTGCGCAGTGTTTGACGTTGATGACGAGTCTGTCTAAGGGGTTAAAAGCATCGTCAAACATTTTCAAGCATCTGTTATGCTTGTCAAACAGAATAAATCTCTTGTCAGGTAGCATTGTCATGCTTTTGATGTAACTCTTTCTGTTGTCCCCTTCAATTCCTGCCTCATATTTTCCAAGTTTTGTTTTTGTAAGCTGTTGGAATGGTTTAGCCTTATTCAGTTTGTATAGTTCTTGCTTCAGCAATAAACTGTTTACTTTTGTTTCCTCTGACTTATCTTCAGACAATTTTCGTAAGTAGTTTATGGAGGTCTTTGGTGAATCTGATGTCATTGTTGTTGAATCATTGGTGGTGTAACCCAAACTGGACGTATGGTGTTTTAAACCCTTACTTCCCTTTCCTTTACCTACTATTTGGTCTTCATTCTCTTGGCCTTCCTCATTTGTAACCACTATTTTAATTTCAGCATTGATATGACTTGGGCCTGGTTTTTCTAGAAGTGCATTGAGGTCAACATTATAGAGATTTTTCTTCCTGCTTCTTTTCTTACTTCCCTTTGAGGACTCTTGTGACATGCTTTCAGAGGTTGAGCTTTCTGAAAGTTTCTGGTATCTAGATTCTGTCTTGTCATGTGGTACATCTGTAAAGCTCTTTGGTTCATCAACAGTAAATACATTTGCTTTGATTTCCTGAAGGTACACATTTGTTTTAGCATTTGTATTTTCAGCTTCCTTGCAAATTCCTTTTGGAATGATCCTTTCTGTATCAGGTTGAAGTTCATCATAATCTATTGAATCATCCTTTTTACCTTCCAGTTCATTCAATTGATTCTGCCCAGATTTCATCAGAACCTGCTTGTCACTCTTGGTATGGCTAGGCATGTCATCTGATTTTTCAATTTCACTAGTCCTAGATAACAGGTTTACTTTTGCCTCAGGAATGATTTCTTCACTGTCACATGTCCCAGCTAGAAGCTTAGCTTTGTCCTCTGTTTGTTCACTTTCACCAGTCCTAGCTAATAGCGTAGCTCTGTCCTCACGAAGTTCCTTTAGTGTAACCTCTTGATCTATGCATGTGATCAGTTTATTGTAGTCCTTCTCCACTTGCCTACTCTTGGAACCTTTTGCAGCCAGCAGTTTTCTCTCTTGCCTCTCTCTCCTTAGTTCTGTAATCAGTGGATGGTTCACATTCAGTGCTAGAATGTCATTAAAGAACGGGTGTGTTCTGTGGCCCAGTCTATTGTTGTCTGTGTCCAGTTCTTCCAGGTGCTCTAAACTGTTGCCAATGTCATCTATATATGCAATATCTTCTAAATCCACCAGCACACTTGCCATGAGTGTTTGGTTGTTGATCTACAGATAACTATAGTTGGTCATCCTGAAATGATTCCATGATAGGTTATTAAAAGTTCGTGTAAACATTATCCGTTTCATTAATTTAACCCTGTATGACTTTATTTAAATTGCATTCTGATTATGTTTTAGTATTGTTTTGAGATTTTGTTAAGAAAGATAAATATGTTAATTGGCATATTCAATAACATTAGTGTTTACCATATTGTTTTAAGTCTATATACTGCAGTTTATGAGTATTCTCTAGTGTTCAATTTGTGAATCTTCCAATAGTACATGCTCATTTAGACAGAGCATTGTGTAGAAACCATATTGTGAGTGTGTTTGAACAATCTGCCCTTGGATTGATACTAAAAATAATTGTGTAAACTTCAGTTAACCAGCATTAAGCATCAGCTTGTTAAAAAAAAAGAATCAATTGAGTCGTGTTCAGGGAAAACTGGGCATAATGCATGTGCGTAAAGTGTCGTCCCAGATTAGCCTGTGCAGTCTGCACAGGCTAATCAGGGAAGACACTTTTTGCTTTTATGGTATTTTTAGTTTCAAGGAAGTTCTTCCTTACAGAAAATCAAGTTAAGGCGGAAAGTGTCGTCCCTAATTAGCCTGTGCGGATTGCACATATTGATAATTGTAATATATTGATAAAATATGTTACAATAACATAAAATGGGCAAGAAAAATTATACATTAAAACCGAATTTCATAAAATGCAGCAAAGACAAATTATATAGCGCCCCGAGCCGATTGTGAAGTACATATTTTCCTACAATAACCGAAGCATTCGTCTTTGTATTAGGATCGGAGTTAGTGTTCGTGTGTCGTATGAATAGATATCGTTGCAGGAATTCAAATAAACGGTTAAACTAAGTTTAGATGCACATCGTACATGTATGGTATACATGCTGGCGAATTCGGCTGTACAGCCGTTTTCAATTTCAGAATTAAATATCTGGCTTATTTCGCATTTTTGGACACATGTTCTTCTTAACTTTTATTTTAATATATATTGAAATACATATATAATAAGTTTTTTACACATTTGATATAAATTCATGAATATTTGACAAAATCGTTTATACCTGCTTTGTCGTTGTGAGATAATGTAAAAAAACTAATTGCAGACAGTCACAATTCTGTTGATGGGGGTATTGATTCCAAAGTGTGAAAGTCATTACTATTCTTGCATGTTTAAATTTAAGAACTGTTGTGCAAAGGTGTACATTAAACAGGTTATGAATACATATGTGATTAAATGCTCATGAATATTTTTTTTATAAATAAAGACAAAGTTGTACAAGAAACATGTTTTGAGCTAGAAATAAAATAATGTAGTATATGAACCAGGTCATGTGAAAATGGACATTATGCAATATGCAGCCAGCATAACTATATTGTCGGGAAACAAAACATTGAAACCTTGCATGACTTTGTAGAGTATGGCATAGCTCCTGACCAGAATATGCAATTGCACGATCTGGTTTGGAGCTATGATTGCCGCATATGGCATAATACCAATTTTGCATGACGCAGGTGATATGTATCATACAGTTCATTCATGTATTCTGAAACATTTCTACGTGTCTTTCAAACCTGCAGCTGTTACCTGATTACATAAAAGCAATTTAAAACTAAAAAAGTGTAAGAGACTTTCAGCTTTTTTATACTTTTCAGCAATATTTAAAGTTGCGATGTTAATAATGTAAAGATGTACTTAACAAAAAACTCTAGAACTGTATCAGTACTGTTTTTTAAATAATTTCTTTACTGATAAAAATTTGTTTAATTGCACACACTATACTATATTTTGCAAGGTAACACACAAATTTCCTTCATGTAAAGAATTATTTTATTATTTTATATTATATTCTGTAATCATATGGGAAACCACTTACATTTCAAGTAAAAAAGCATCCCTTGTTGCACATCATATTTCAAAATAAAAGACTGAATAACCTAATTGCCGTGTAAACTATTTGAGAAAAACAAAACAACAACAAGCTTGCACTGTATTGTAAAAGGTTGTGACCTCTGATTGTTATCAAAACAATGACTAATTACATCCTTAATGCGTATTGCCTTTTTATTTATTAGACATGAGGGGTTTCATATTTACATCTAATGACTCTGATCTGCTACAACTAATGTCACTCACATGGAACAAGGCTTGTGAATAATCAATGAGCACCTGGTGACTTACAAACCATCTCTGTTACTATATTGGCAAATTTTAAATTCTCATTTCATAGATGATAACATCATCACTGTTACTATATTGGTAAATTTTTGTAGATAGTTCCTCATTTCATGGATGATACCTCAAAAATAAAGTACACAACAATTAGTCACTCCTAGTGTCTGTACAGCATTCTGCCTTCCCAGATGTTGTTGTCAACATGTTTACAGTTTTTCGTGCTTTGTTGTTTTTTGTTGTTGAGTTCATGGAATTTTTTTTCTATGAAAGATTTATCACCCAGACACATCTCTTTGGATATGTGGAGCAAAAAATAAACTTGTAAAAGAGTACTTTTGAAGTATTGTTTTGATAATCTGATGTTTCTGTTTTAACTTGCCCACAACATACTCATGGTGAGCTTTTGTAATTGCCTTTTGTTGGTCAGTTGTCATCCATGGCGTGTCTTTAACATTTATCTTGAGGATACTAAAGAGTTCACATTTATCGCCCAATCTGTATGAAACTTTTTCAAAACATTCTCTGAATTATATATTTTCTGAGTTTGAAACTGGGTCCTATGCAGTTAAAAACGAGGACTTTAGGTCAACTAAAAGAAAAAGCTTTTGAACACTCTTTATGTCTCAATTTTCATCCAATCATCATGAACGTGCTTGACAGCATGGCTGGGTTTGAAAATGTTTGTTTTTTCCATTGAAAAACATCATGCCACCAAGGGGCAGGGAAGTTGTTTCTTTATAGCAAACGTGAAACCATATGAACCACATTTACTTTAAAACCTTTCTGAAACTTGGTAAGAAGGTTTGTTTCAATTACATTTGAAATGAGTTCAAAACTGGTTCCTTTAGGGGTCAAAAACTAGGTTTTGTATGTCAAATTATAGAAAAAGCTTGTGAGCACTCTATATAGGCTACATTGAACTTCCTAATCTTCATGAAACTTGGTTACAACTTTTGCGTCAAATATATCTTGACCGAATTTGTGACTGGATGACATGTTGTCAAAAACTAATTCACTTGGTGGAATTCAGGAAAAAGCTTAAGGCCTAATGATTTCTCCACTGAGTGTGATATGATTCCTGTCCATTAAAAACATATAGTACCATGATGTGGGTCAGATTTTCTCTCTTGCTACACATTTGTAACCCACTCATAATTAAACTTGCTGAGAAAAGTAAAAATTTTGTTATGATATTCGGGCTGAGTACAAAAATGATTGAGGTTTGTTCAAATCATGGCTGTCTGGTATTGGTTTTATTGTGTAACCTTAAGAACACTACCTGTTCGAAACAGTTTAGTTCCTTGTGATCTCAGATGAGCGCATTTGGGCATATGACCCTCTTGTTATGACTTTATAATTTGAAAAAAAAAAAAATTACACTGTACAGAAAAAAAATCAACAATACAACAAACTATATAATATTGCATATAATATATGCACATTTAACACTTATCTTCACAAAGAATCATATGGAAAAAAAAACTGTAAATCTTTTTTGTAAATATGGTAAAAATGGCATTTAGAAAACTGGATAAATAAATATATAAAGCTACATACCTGTGTTATGCAAATGAATGCCACTTCTGATCCTGATATAATTGTGTGTAAACTAAATGATCGTAAATGAAATGATTAAAGTGTTATTCAGAACTTCACTACTGTTGTAGTATGTCAATAAGTTAACATTGAAATCCAGAAGTTCTGTGGTAACTCTTGCATGGCCCACTGTGGCTCACCACATGCCTATGTTGGTACCCGAGGGATCAAGTGCGACAAGGATAAAATGAAGCCTTCATTATTTATAAGGCCTCTCTTTGCCTTACTATAGTCGGATTTCTTGTTTTATGGCCGCACTCAATTACGCTATTGTTTATATTCAGTAATTTAAAATTTCAGTCGGCTGTATCTATCCATGTAGTTGATAAACTCCTGTCACAGATCAATACTAGAGTGACACGTAGCTATTAAAATTGCCATTACCTATGCAATTTTTATTTGCTCTGGAAATTTGAAGCAGAATGGATAGCTTGACTTATTGTTGAATCAAAAAGGCCCTTTGTTTTAAGTTTACATTTAATGCAATCATAACTAACAGCAGATAGATCTACATTAAGAAACAAAAACAAAACCAAATAATAAACAATGACGATGACCTGGATTCTTTACAAATTTGTTGGATATTATGTACAGTATGCCTGTTCAAGTTCGTGTACATTTGTATTATAAACAATACTTTGAGCCTGAATTAGTGAAAATCTGTATAGAATAGTTCAAATTATGAGATTTATGTTTTGAATAGCCTTATAGAGGGATATTGGGGAAATGAGCCAAAAAATCTTGAAGCATCAATTAGCTTTAGATTCATAAGACTCCTAATGTCATGGAATGCTTTGTTGTAAGTGAATCTGTTTTAAATTGCTTTGTTCTGATAAGCAATTAAGTGTGTATGTTTTTTGTTTTTTTTGCTGTTTTCAACAGTTTTTCAGTCATATTTTAACAGTCAGTTTATTAATTCATCATCCTGGGATTAATGCACACAATTATGTGGGTAATTTAGGTGGGAGGGGGGGGGAATTGGTCGTAGAAATAGGGATCAATCACCGCAGAAGTTATAAATGTTGTGGGGCCAATGATTGATTGAAGATCCTCAGATTTGTAGTCCAGCGCTGTACTAACTGAGCTAGCCACCAGCCGTAAACAATCATGAGATGTCACTTATTTTACGTATATTAAATGCTTTTTTATAGACAAAGAAGAAAAATAATTGTGCATTATTCTGCAACAAACTATGGGCAGAGCATTATGGTGAAAGTGGTTCTAAAAACTCCAAGCAATTCTTCAGTTATATCCTCATGCTTTAATGTTAGTTCCATGCTTGAATGTTAATTTCATGTAATGGTGTATTTATGTCATTTAAATGGTTGTGTGAACGATTTTGTTGAAAAGGGTATAGATTAAAATAGTTACAATCTTGCGCAGAGATATTATATACTTTTGTGGTAGAATGGAAATAAGTTACAGATGAGTCTTAGTTATTGAGTAATAATTTACAGTTTGTCATTGTGATACTTGTTATCAAACTACTCGGACTATTGCCCATGCGGTTTAATCCTTATGCATCAGAAGTCCAAGACCTTTGGTTATTACACAATATAACCAACAGTTAGCAGTATTTTTTTTAAATAATCACTCACAAAGAAAAGATAAATAGATAAATGAATATTTCTTTTAAACTTTGTGGATTCTACCCTGGTTTTCTGTCTTATTCACATAATGATATGTACTTATGAACTAACATTGTCCTACAGATTTTTATGCCCTGAAGGAGGGCATATAGTGATCGGACCATCTGTCTGTCTGTCTTTCCGTCACACTTTGAATTTAGATTTCACATTTAGGTTTTCGAAAAATGCTCATAACTTCTATGTCGCTTCAGATAGCAACTTGATGTTTGGCATGCATGTGTATCTCATGGAGCTGCACATTTTGAGTGATGAAAGGTCAAGGTCATCCTTCAAGATCAAAAGTCAAATATATGGCTTCAAAGCGGCGCAGAAGGGGGCATTGTGTTTCTGACAAACACATCTCTTGTTTTAATATGTGTAGGCAACACTTTGCTGTATGAAAAGGGAACACGTTCGCAAAGATGTATGGTTTAAGTGTATAAAATATATCATATTCTCACTGTATAAATTCACATTATAATCTTTTTTCAGTCTGAGAGTAAAGCAAGTTCATTACAACGCTACCACACCCAGCAGTATGTCAATGGAACCAAGTGTGAACTGAACCAGAAACTTCGCAAGACTGAAGTGCGGGTGAGTAAGGGATCCATCCCACTATGAGTTCATCAATATGTTTTACTTTGGTTACATTAAGCGCAGGTTAATTTTAGAGACAAATTTTTTCGCTAGAATGGCTAAATTCTACAGGATTAGTTAAAACTAAATGCTGATGTCAGACAGTGATGCATTGAGATTTGATTATCAAATCAATGTATGTACAAAATTAACCATGGTAAGCTTTAATCCATGAACAACTAGGTCCTGGAGCCTAATTGAAGAAGATACACAAATAAAGTCATGGTAACAGTTGCTAAATTTATTAAAATTAAGTACTATGTATTTAAATGACAATTTTGTAGAGACTAAAGCACAATTTTCCTACTAAAGCAGTTAAGTAACAATAGCGTTATAAATCACATAATATTTATGACAAAAAAACAGTGTAATATGGTATTAACTTTTCATTTTTGTTATGTTAAATATATATTTTTACTTGTGGCTCTGCTGCTTATTAAAAGATGTATTATATTACTGCTCATGAAGTGTTTGTATGATCTTGCACTGAAATAAACAATTATCCTATATTGCATAATTGATGAAGTCCTAGCTTTTTTTTTCATTTCACACATGATTGGATAAATAGATTTGTTATAATAATTGTGTTTGAAAATATTTACATAGCAAAAGAATGAAAGTTCAAGCATTGCTGGTTAAAATCAATTAGAGGAGTTTTTTTTGTTAGTTTAAATAATTTTTGTTGAGAAACCTCTTATTAGTAACCTTACTGTAGAAGAAAACAAGTCACCTTTTATAAGGTCACTGTGGCGCAGTGATTATGATGTGCGGCTAGCAACCAGGAGGTCAAAAGTTGGATCACCATTGTTGATTTTTTTTTTCGATCTCCCCTTTAAGACACTTGTACTTAAGTACTTGTTCTACCAACTCCTGACTCAAGAGCCTCTCAATAAGCCTTTGGCTTTTGATTTCCATCAAGCGAAAATAAATTGGTTTAAACTAAGAAAATGAGTCCTAGTAATCCATAGGAGCAGAAAATGCAAACAAGGCTTGTGGTCTGCTCTGCTGCTGACAATGGTCTTGTGTTCTGCTGCTGCAGTTTGTGTGTGAGGAAGGTACAGCGGACTACATACACAGGCTAGACGAGCCTGAGACGTGCTCCTACATCATGACCATCCACACCATGCTCATCTGCCACCACCCGTTCATGAAGCCCCCCACACCCTCTCAGTCAGTGTCCATCACTTGCAACCCCCTGCTGTCTGAGACTCAGTACAGGGACTATCTGCAGCAACTTGAGGGTGGGTTGTGTGATATTTAAGTGGGTTTTCTTTCATTTGACTGATTCAAGTATAACCCTCTAACAGCTCTGTAGTGTGGTGGCGAATATTAGAACCTAATTCTGGGAAATCTAGGATATATGAATTTGTGTAAAGTGGTGTCCCAGATTAGCCTGTGCATTAGGTACTGGCTAATCAGGGACAACAATATTTGCCTTCACTGGATTTTTTGTTAAGGAGAGACTTCCTTTAGACCAAGCATTCTATTAATGTTGAAATTGTCGCCCCTTATCTGCCTGTGCAGACTGGATAGGTTAATCAAGGACGACACTTTACGCACATGCATATATATATACAGAGCTGAAACAGGGCAGGGGGGGGGGGGGGGGGGTTGCGGGTATTCTGGAATCAGTTTGTTATTCAGGCCATCTATTCTGCTGGTGGATGTTTTGTGCTGGTCATATTTTAAATAAAAGATATGTATAAGAGGTATCAATATGAAACTAAATATGGGTAGTGCTCTGTGACAAGGGGATTGTATGTGTGAAAAGTGTTGTCCCAGATTAGTCGATGCAGTCTGCACAGGCTAATCAAGGAAGACACTTTCTGCCTAAATTGCAGTTTTGCTAAGAAGAAACTTTCTTTGAAAGAAAAATATCATCAAAGGGGAAAGTGTAGTCTGTCCGGACTAATTTGGTATGACACTTTATGTACATGCATTAAACCCCCTTTTCACAGAGCACAGCCCATATCTATTATGCACACATTGATGATTTGTGCAGTGCACAAGAGCCATAACTTTGCTTCCATAATTAGCCGTTTGTGTATTGACTATTCTTAAAACTGTAATGTTTTATAACAACTTAAAAGTTAAGTCTAGCATGGCATTTCACACCTATAAGTAATTCATTCTTCATTGAGAAAAAAAAAATACAAAAGCACATGTTTTCCTGGGTCTTAGTCTCTTCATTATTCTATGTTTAAGAATTTGTTGTTGAATAAAGGCAACACACCTTAAATCATGTTCTTCAAGACAGTCTTTGGTTTTGTAATCTTATTTTTCAAAACAGTCTTTGTTTTTGTTATCTTGTTGTTCAAGAAGTCTTTGACTTTGTTATCTTATTTTTGAAGACAGTCTTTGTTTTTGTTGTCTTGTTTTGAAAATCAGTATCTTTGTTTTTTGTGATGCAGCTAAGGAGGCAGCTGAGAAGGCGGAGCGTGAAAAGGAGGCGGAGTTACAGAGACAGAAGGCTGAGGCGGAGCTAGACGAGAGGCGGAGACTGGCAGGGGAGAAGGCTAAATACTTTCGAGAAAACCAGATTGTGGATGGTATGGTTTAAAACTTTTCCCACTATGAAGCAAAGTGTGATATAGGCTTATGCAATCAGCATAAAACCAAAATAGCCTGAAAGGCACTTGCTGTCTGTTCAGGTTTTGTGCTGTCTGATGCTCATTGGTAGTTTAGGTTTGGAAATGAAGGTCTTAAATGTGGCACTTGCTGTCTGTTCAGGTTTTGTGCTGTTTGATGCTCATTGGTAGTTTAGGTTTGGAAATGAAGGTCTTAAATGTAATTTGATTTTCTTAGGGACTACAAGGTGGGTATCTGAGTGTTCCATGGTTGAGTACATTAATTTTGATTTTATGTTGTAAAAATTCTATACCAAGACATCATTAAGTTTACAATTCAGCAGTTACATTTTATTTTCAATATACACATACTAAATATGACCCATGTTTACAGGTCAAGATTTGATACTTTATTCTGGATATTGACATCAAATCTTACATAAACATTGTCCTAGAACACAGTCCCAGAAGGGCTGTTCCAATCACAAAACAGGGTGCAAAATATCCTGTAACATATGGCTTGAATTTTTAATAAGATTTTATGTGGGCACTACATTTGTACATGTGTATAATTTGATCTGTGCTGTTGACTTTTATGAATAGAATCTATTTAATAATTCACTTGATCAGGGCAACAATTTGTGGAAACAATTAAAAATGTATTGGCTTATGAAACACAAACAAAAGCAATTGGAAATCAATAGTGATATAAAGCTTTCTTTCAAAATAAATAATTTTTGTTGCTCCAGGTAGGGTGGCATATAGCAGTCACACTGTCCATCTTTTTGTCTGTCTGTCCAGCATTCTGTGTTCAGGAGTTTTTTCCGCAAAGCTTTAATATATTGAGCTGATTTTTGGTATGTGCACCTACCTACATGACCTACAGATGAAGTGTAAAAATTGGTCTGGTCCGCTATTTATTAAGAAAGTATGGGCCTTTGACTGATCTAAATTTTTGCTTTAAGTAATAAGCTTTAAAGGGAGATAATTTTTTTATTTAACATTTGGCTAGTACAAATTCTTTTTAGACAAGGGTAGCAATATTTTTTTAAAGGGCTATAACCCAAGGTAAAGACTTTGATAAACAGAAAGTTAAAGACTTGGAAATTTGAGACAAAAGTGGATAGATAATTTTTCTCTATAATAACTGTTTTCCAGATGCTTTTTATGCAACACTTTCAGATTTTGAGCTGACTTTTGGAATGAGAGGTAACATATTTTTACACAACTCTTTTAGATATTGAGCTCATTTTTGGTCCGAGAGTCTACCTACATGAGTTGCAGACGAAATGTGAAATTTGTTCTGGTCCATTTACAAAGTAATGGGCATCGGATGTAGAATTGTTCACCATAATAACCGTTGTCTGGAGTTTTTTTTTAACGCAATTCTTTCAGATATTGAGCTGAGTTTTGGTATGTGGGTCTATCTTCATGCCCTACAGATGAAGTGTGCAATTTGTTCCCGTTGATTTTTGGCAAAGTTATGGGCCTTGGACTATTATCTGTATTCCAACAGTTTTCCAGAGTTTGTTTTACGCAAAGCTTTCAGATAATGAGCTGATTTTTGGTATGTGAGTCTAACTACATTACTAACAGATGAAGTTTAGTTATGAAATTTCCTATAGTCATTGAAATGGAAGGGTTGCAACAGATTGTCTCAATAGCAAATAGTTTGGAATGCACAGTAGAAGTTGCAGTTTCACCTGAAGTTTGGACTGATATAGTACCACCAATTGTCTCGTATGCAAATAAAAAATGGCCTTTACCTACGGTTTGGTGGTCTGATGTAGTAAGGGAGATAACTGATGAGATCTAGATATATGGCATCAGTGATTGTCTCTCTTTGCTTATACTCTTAAAGGCAGAGTAAAGTGAAATGTTCACATGATGTGGTGTCTCATGTTGAAAGGCAGATAATCAATGGGGTTTCACTGGGATATGTGTGGTTATTTCCCTTAAAGATAATTGGACAAGTTTAGTATATGTGGAGGGTTTGCCTGATGTGAAGTCTGATGTAGTAGGGGACATAAATGACAGGTTGCACCAATGTATATGATATCAGTGATTCTCTCCCTTGCAGGTACTCAAGATAGCACAGTAGAAGTGGAGGGTTCACCTGATGTGGAGACTGATGTAGCAGGGGAGATAAATAGTGGAGAGGAACCCGATTTAAGTGAACAGTGGAACAGCATTCTCAAGGCTTCAAGAGACACTGGTAATTACTGATAAGTATCTTGAGGATTATCGGAGGAAATTTGGTTAAAGTGTCATCCTAGATAAGCCTGTGTAGTCCACACAAACACTTTCCGCCTAAACTGGATTTTTGCTAAGAAGATACTTTCCTTAAACAGAAAATATCTTAAAAGTGGAAAGTGTCGTCCCTGATTAGACTGACTGCAGACTGCACAGGCTAATCTGGGGCAACACTTAACACACATGCATTAGACCCCCTTTTCACAAAGCACGACCCAATTTCAAATCATACATTAAATTTTAAAAAGACTTAATTGTAGGAAAACTACATCTATAGATACATTTTCCCAAGATCATGATTGAGACTGCATGTATAGTGACTAGGTTCATAAGGTCTCTAATGGGAGATAGTAAACATCACCAAAGCTGACTATGACATTCTAATATTTGAAAACATTTTGTTCTACCCTACCTAGGCACATACTAAAACTGTTGGCCAATTGTTACTTCTCTGGTAAAATTCTAGATTTGTTAACCCTTTGCATGCTGGGAAATTTGTCGTCTGCTAAAATGTCGTCTGCAGAATTTCTAAAATTAGCATTTTCTTCGATTTTTTTTCAAAAAATACTATCAGAATAGCAAACAGTTTGGATCCTGATGAGACGCCACGTTATGTGGCGTCTCATCTGGATCCAAACTGTTTGCAAAGGCCTTTAAAATTTAGCTCCAGCGCTTTAAGGGTTAAATCTACTGCATTGTGTATCAAGCTCTGTTGATTTATATAAATATGAGCCTTGCTGTAAGAAAAAAAATAGGGCTTTATGTATGGGCATGAAGTGTCATCCCAGAATAGCCTGTGCAGTCCTCATAGGCTAATCAAAAACAACACTAGCCGTTTTATTGAATTCTTTGTTTTATTTAAAAGATGTCTTACATTAACAAAAGTACAGTTTATGCAGAAAGTGATATCCCTTATTAGTCTATGCAGGCTGCACAGGCCATTTTTGGGCAACCCTTTACTGACATGCATTACACCCTGTTTTTCTAAGAGTGCGGCTAACATGTACTTTTCTGTATTGTGCCAGGTGATGATGCCATGCCAGAGTCCAATTCAGTGTTCAAGGTTATCACTTCCCCAGAGGAATTCAAAGAATTCTTCAAAGGTAATCAATGTTATGTATAAGAATACAAGTACATCAGGCATGTTGCTTGAAAACCTTGCTTTAAGTGTTTAGCCAGATAGTCTGACTCAACATGGGCTAATCAGAGATGCAACTTTCAGCTTTAATGTTTAGTATTTTCTTAGCAAGTCTCCTTTAACCTGAAATGCTCTGAAATGTGAAAAGTGCCTTCACAGACTTAGCATAAAGCAAACTTGTGTTGACCAGGGGTGTCAATTATCCGGATTATTCCGGAAATCCGGATTTCAGCCGACCAGGGTCGATTTGGCCAGGGGGGGGGATTCATTTGAAAGCGCGATCAATTGAGAATGAAATTAATATATTTGTTAAAGCTTCATGGTAAATTACTTTAACATTCATTGCACCATAACTGTTTGCTTGTTTGGATATGCCAAGATGAATTGAATATCAATAACAAAATAACAACAAACATTAATATTAGGAATCCAAGAAAAATTTCTGACAAGCTTTTATTTGATCAAAAATGCACCTGCAGCGGAGCGTGGCACCCATTATGCGGTGCTCTTGTTAGTTCTGGTGTAACCGAAGGGGACTCCTGGTCCATTTGTCTGTTGGTGTGTTTGTCTGTCAGTACAAATCCGGATTTAGCAGTGACTCAAAAAGCACTTAGCTTGATTTATCTTGGCTTGTGGATAGAGGGCCGTATGAAGACTATGAAGGTGTTTCAGTTTTGTCTGTTTGTCCAGAAAATATGGATTCTGCAATACTAGTAACTGAAAATAACTTAAAAAACTAGTTGATTACATTCAGTATGTGGATAGAAGGCCATATGGGGAATTTGCACTTATTTAGTTTTTTGTTACACAAAATTGTGCTTGCTATGGTTAAAGAACTAAGTGGGAACTAAAATCTGTATCGTGCAACAACTCAGAAAGTGGTTACATGCAATGCAAGAGCAGATTCTGTTCTTCCTCTGAAAACATAAAACTTGCAGAGCAGAAAATAGTTAGTTTCATTCTTTGATAACTCTTAAAGAGCTACATTGATGAAACTTGGTATATGGATAGAGTGCTGTATGGGACGATTGCATTTTATTTCAGTTGTGCCTGCTTGTTTGTCTTTCATTCAATAATTGTTTTTTTTTTAAATCTGGATCCTGTGAAGATTTTTGTTCGTTCATTTTTTTCAATTGTTTTTTATTTTGTAAAATAGAGGCTATGGAGCAGGTGAAAAAGCTTAACACCAAAGAAGCAAAAGATGCGCAAATCTCAGGAAAGGGAGATAAAGAGGAGGAAAATGAAGAAGTCAAGGATAGGCTTAGGAATATACCACCAGCTGTTGACAAGAATGATGAACACCCTGGTCTTAAAAAGTAAGAACATTCCTTTTCATTTTGAAAGCTGGTAATGGCATGGTTACAAACTGTTGTTAAATGTATGAACTGTCAATAGTCTTAGCTAATTGCATAAAAAGTACTTGTACAATCACACCTCAGTCACCCAGACTGGCAATTGCGTCATAAAAAGTAGTTATCCTTTCTCCACCCTTTTCCGTCAAATACCTTCACTTAAGCGCTTAAAACAAAATATACTGGTGAGAAAATTAATGTATTATTAGTTGTATCGCTCGTTATAATGCAAAAATGATAAGTTTGCCAAAATTGTGCTTTCATGGTTAAAGCATGGGAATCTGGGTAGAGTGATGGACTAGAAACTGAGGATAGCTGTTTGCTCCCATTGTTTAATGATTGGTCATGCATCCTTTCTACAGCCATTCTCCCCTACCTCTGATTTAAGTAGGGCAGTTGTCACTGGAACCAGTGTATGCTAGTACAGGTAAACTAGGAAATCCAGGAATTGTGTGAGTGGCTAAACTGATCACCTTGTTATGACTGAAGTATGGTTGAAAACAGAGAAAAGTTCAACAATCAAACAAAGAAACAAAACAAAAGGCTTGAATTTGATGCAAAATAATCCATGGTTGATTTCCCTCTTTGTCTATGGTAAAATAGCTGCATCTTATGGTAGAAGTATCAGTTAATCAACCTTCATGCAATGGTTGCTTTGCTGAACGTATCCCTAGTTCCTTATATGAAAAATGGATTTTCTATATTTAAGTGACAACAAAATGTTACATATGAGTGTATAGTAATTTTGTTTGGTTTGTATTAACTAATGATATCATTAAAACATAATAGGTTTTTGGAATACTGAAGTTCCAAGGGCCTTTTAAATGCATAAAACATAGAATCCTATTTGGGGGCAGTTTGTTTGTTGGTATTTGAGAGCATTAATTACCACATTAAGGCTTATAGAATACCTGGTATTCCTATTCATACGTACCACTAAAACAAAGACAACAAGGGAAAATTTACTTGTAGGATCATTCTGAAAAGATATCTTTCAATGACAAAGTTTGTTTAATGTTCATGTTTAACTTGATTGATTAATCATTACTTTTACTGTTTATGTCAATGTTATAATGTGTAGAAATAACATTTGAGGCATTTTTGGTATATAAACACAATTTTGCTGGGAGTTTGATATCAAAAGGATGTTTTTCAAACTATTCAGAATGGGTGAGAAGGAGGCAGACAGTGGACTTGAAGACCCAGAACTTGAAGAGTTGGACCAAGGTAGGTAACTCTGTAGTAAAAATGGATAATCTTTGTATAGTACTTCCCCTTTAGGAAAACATAATAATAATTGCGCATACCGTAATTACTCTATGTTTTCGGACACTATAAGTTTTCGGACACCCTCTTTTTTAGCAAAAATAATTATTTTTCGTGACTCTTTATTTTCGGACACACGAGTTTTCGTCCGTTTTTTATGTCTCTAAGTTTTCGGACAGTATATTTTATAGCGCTATTTTACCAAATTTCGACATCTAATGACAGTTCAATCATGGGGTTTTACAACCAGATTAACATCATAAAACATTGCGGTGCATGCCAGAGGGCAATGGACCATTTCATTTGCGTTATTTGGTAAATAACCTTGTAAACCGGTATTAAACAATGGTTTCACCCGATAGCATAAGCGTTATGACAATTACCAGGGGTAGTGCCAATTAACAGTTCAAAAATCTACCGCAATGGTACTACCCCTTCTCAGTAAAATAACTGTGACAAATACTAAATGTTTCAAATTGTGATGCACCCTATTACAAGTTTTACGAACAATGGAAGGTGTTACACAACAAC
Organism: Dreissena polymorpha; assembly: GCF_020536995.1. Lineage (NCBI taxonomy): Eukaryota > Metazoa > Mollusca > Bivalvia > Myida > Dreissenidae > Dreissena > Dreissena polymorpha. Next base: position 71,308 of record NW_026273367.1, on the reverse strand, counting down.
TATTGGAAATGAACAAACAAAGAATTCATAGTTTGCTTTTTTTATTGCGTTAATTACAGGTTCATACAAGCGTGTATCGGTACATCACATGCTCATTTTTGAACTCGTTGGTCAAAGTACAGCATTGAAGTAACTTTCTGTCAAATAAATTAAGCATTTACAATTATTTAAAATGCAGTGCAAACATGTATAACTGTAATTTATACTATAAGGCATGGTATTTTACAAGGGCGTGCTATAACCGGTAGTCGCTGATACAATTTACGCTATTTTCGGACACTTCCATTTTCGACTCTAAGTTTTCGGACACCTGTATTTTGTTAATATTTTTCGTATCTCAGTTTTCGGACACGAAATAAAATAATTATTTTTAAGTGTCCGAAAACATTGAGTAATTACGGTATTCATTTAAAGAAAGGAATTACAGATGTTGGCTAGAGCGTAAGGAGAAATAAATTGTACAGTAATTTGTTTATCTTACAAATGTCCATATAAACACAATATTACACCATTATATATGTGGAATAATAGGTTCTCAAAATTGTGTGACAGTAAGATGATTTATGGAACCTCGATTATCAAAGTTATCAATAATTGCCAGTTGCATCAGGTATGATGAAGAAGTAGGGATCTGTTTTCCATTTGTGCAGGTCTGATGCTGATGTAGTTTCAAAAATATCTTCTTAAATTTATGATTTTAATAGTTATTTAAACATTGCACATGCTTTACGGCTCCAAGGCAGTATAGGTGCAAATGCAAATAACCCCTCTTGTGTAACAATTTATGATTGGTGTGCATAAGCCACAATTTGTTGTCTTTATTATTCCAAAGACATGATAGCCAGTTAATTTAAAGACTGAATTCTCTCCTTAGACAGTGTGCAAATGTGTGTGTGTGTTTGTGTGTGTTAACATTCTGGCACACAGTCTCAATGGGATCAAAATTGGTGGAACTTTCATAACAAAATCATGCAAGGTGCATTTAACAGGTCCAAATACGCATAACGGAACCGTTTATTGCATGAAATCATGACAGAGTTTGAATCAGAATATTAACAAATATAGCACCCTGTATAGAAGATTAATGCTTTTTCTATATGATGAATTGTGATATGGATTTCCTTTTCAGAAATCAATACACTTAAAGAAAAGTACAAAACCAGAAAACAGAAACTTACGGAATACAAGCAAAAAGTGAAATCAAGTATGGCGCAGCAGTATGAAGCCATTATCAAAGAGGTAAAAAAATTGTATGCCCCAGGATCGAATGAGCAGGGGTATATTGTTTTTGGCCTTTCTGTCTGTCTGTCATTCTGTGGAAAACTTAAACCTTGGTTAAAGTTTTGCAATATTGAAGATAGCAACTTGATATTTGGCATGAATGTGTATCTCATGGAGCTGCACTTTGAGTGGTGACAGGTCAAGGTCATCCTTCAAGGTCAAAGGTCAAATATATGGCTTCAAAGCGGCGTCAAAACTTTAACCTTGGTCATAACTTTTGCAATATTGAAGATAGCAAACTTTATATTTGGCATGCATGTGTATCTGATGGAGCTGCACATTTTGAGTGTTGAAACATCAAGGTCAAGGTCATCCTTCAAGGTCAAAGGTCAAATTTATGGCTTAAAAGCGACGCAATAGGGGGCATTGTGTTTCTGACAAACACATCTCTTGTTATTTCTCAAGCGTGACAATGTTCAGACGGTCAGGAAAAGCCAATCTTGTCCTGTTCCATTTGATGTTTTGCCATTTTCAAGTTTTGGAAGAAGTAGATATTGATGGTAGTTACCTTAATTTTCATATAATTTATTTAAAATTAAGACTTTTCTGTTAACCAGGTTTCAACAAATTTGATAAAATCCTACTTATTAAACATGGGTAAGTCAGGCGTTCAGACAGAAGGATGGCAGTATGAAACAATTCATTTCATGTCAAATATCTTAAGTTTGTATTGATCTCAATGAAACTTTGGATACAACAAGCTTTGCTGCATGGCTACGTAGATTGGGATTGTATTTGCCATTTGTCTTGTTCAGAGTCATGGTTTATAAATGAATATTGTTTCTTGTCAAATTCTTGATTTTGTGTCAAGGTTTTGACTGAGACTGAAAGGACCCACACAGAAATTGTGTGTGTGTGTACCGGTAGGTAGCTGACAAGTAGACATAGCTTTGGATTGCATTTCAGGCCAGGCAGATCAACATCAAGTTCACTATTTCTTAGAAAATTGCTTTCCAATCAATAACTAGAAGTTGGATGAAGGTAGTTTCCTGAATGTGTGTTTGTATTTAACTTGAAGACCTAGGAAGAAATTCTTATGATTAAATATAAGATAATTAATTGTTGACCTCTAGAACGTGACAGTAGCACGTATTTATGCACAAGAGGCCTTCCTGGCGAACATCAGAGTAAATGCTGATTTGTTTTGGACATGTCACCAGGCATGACTCCAGCCCACATAGAGGCAGGTTGCATCGTGACTGCACAAAAAAAGCTCGCTGGACAATATGAAAGAGTAGATGTCTCTCTCCATGGATGAGCTACTCTCATCAGCCTGCAGCAGACCTGACTGGAGGAGTTACCTCTGTGTCGTGGTCCCTCATTTTCCCCCAAAACCAGACCACAGACCAGCAAAAAGAATAATGATGATGATTTAATTTGAAAAACATTGAAAACCAGGTTGGATGGTACTGCCATGCTTCTTGTTAAATTATTATTTTGTTTAACTATTTTTAGGCCCAGGAGGAGCTTGCCCAGGAAGGTATAGAGACTGACCTAGAGACTCAGCAGAACAGGGAGGCCATCAGACACCTCACCAAGGCCATAGACGGACTGCTTGACAAGCTGGATAAGACAGAACAAGGTAAGAACAGGGAGGCCATTAGACACCTCACCAAGGCCATAGACGGACTGCTTGACAAGCTGGATAAGACAGAACAAGGTAAGAACAGGGAGGCCATAAGACACCTCACCAAGGCCATAGACGGACTACTTGACAAGCTGGATAAGACAGAACATGGTAAGAACAGGGAGGCCATTAGACACCTCACCAAGGCCATAGACAGAATGCTTGACAAGCTGGATAAGACAGAACAAGGTAAGAACAGGGAGGCCATTAGACACCTTACCAAGGTCATAGACAGACTGCTGGACAAGCTGGATAAGACAGAACAAGGTAAGAACAGGGAGGCCATAAGACACCTCACCAAGGCCATAGACGGACTGCTTGACAAGCTGGATAAAACAGAACAAGGTAAGAACAGGGAGGCCATTAGACACCTCACCAAGGCCATAGACGGACTACTTGACAAGCTGGATAAGACAGAACAAGGTAAGAACAGGGAGGCAATTAGACACCTCATCAAGGCCATAGACGGACTGCTTGACAAGCTGGATAAGACAGAACAAGGTAAGAACAGGGAGGCCATTAGACACCTCAACAAGGCCATATACGGACTGCTTGACAAGCTGGATATAAGTCAGAACAAGGTAAGAACAGGGAGGCCATCAGACACCTCACCAAGGCCATAGACCGACTGCTTGACAAGCTGGCAAGCTGGATAAGACAGAACAAGGTAAGAACAGGGAGGCTATCAGACACCTCACCAAGGCCATACGCGGACTGCTCGACAAGCTGGATAAGACAGAACAAGGTAAGAACAGGGAGGCCATTAGACATCACACCAAGGCCATGGACGGACTGCTTGACAAGCTGGATAAGACAGAACAAGGTAAGAACAGGGAGGCCATAAGAAACCTCACCAAGGCCATAGACAGACTGCTTGACAAGCTGAATAAGACAGAACAAGGTAAGAAACCTCACCAAGGCCATAGTCGGACTGCTTAACAAGCTGGATAAGACAGAACAAGGTAAGAACAGGGAGGCCATAAGACACCTCACCAAGGCCATAGACAGACTGCTTGACAAGCTTGATGAGACAGAATAAGGTAAGAACAGGGAGGCCATAAGACACCTCACCAAGGCCATAGACAAGCTGGATAAGACAGAACAAGGTAAGAACAGGGAGGCCATTAGACACCTCACCAAGGCCATAGACAGAATGCTTGACAAGCTGGATAAGACAGAACAAGGTAAGAACAGGGAGGCCATTAGACACCTTACCAAGGTCATAGACAGACTGCTGGACAAGCTGGATAAGACAGAACAAGGTAAGAACAGGGAGGCCATAAGACACCTCACCAAGGCCATAGACAGACTGCTTGACAAGCTGGATAAAACAGAACAAGGTAAGAACAGGGAGGCCATTAGACACCTCACCAAGGCCATAGACGGACTACTTGACAAGCTGGATAAGACAGAACAAGGTAAGAACATGGAGGCCATAAGACACCTCACCAAGGCCATAGACGGACTATTTGACAAGCTGGATAAGACAGAACAAGGTTAGAACAGGGAGGCAATTAGACACCTCATCAAGGCCATAGACGGACTGCTTGACAAGCTGGATAAGACAGAACAAGGTAAGAACAGGGAGGCCATTAGACACCTCAACAAGGCCATATACGGACTGCTTGACAAGCTGGATATAAGTCAGAACAAGGTAACAACAGGGAGGCCATCAGACACCTCACCAAGGCCATAGACCGACTGCTTGACAAGCTGGATAAGACAGAACAAGGTAAGAACAGGGAGGCTATCAGACACCTCACCAAGGCCATACGCGGACTGCTTGACAAGCTGGATAAGACAGAACAAGGTAAGAACAGGGAGGCCATTAGACATCACACCAAGGCCATGGGCGGACTGCTTGACAAGCTGGATAAGACAGAACAAGGTAAGAACAGGGAGGCCATAAGAAACCTCACCAAGGCCATAGACAGACTGCTTGACAAGCTGAATAAGACAGAACAAGGTAAGAAACCTCACCAAGGCCATAGTCGGACTGCTTAACAAGCTGGATAAGACAGAACAAGGTAAGAACAGGGAGGCCATAAGACACCTCACCAAGGCCATAGACAGACTGCTTGACAAGCTTGATGAGACAGAATAAGGTAAGAACAGGGAGGCCATAAGACACCTCACCAAGGCCATATACAAGCTGGATAAGACAGAACAAGGTAAGAACAGGGAGGCCATTAGACACCTCACCAAGGCCATAGACGGACTCTTGACAAGCTGGATAAGACAAAACAAGGTAAAAACAGGGAGGCCATTAGACACCTCACCAAGGCCATAAACAGACTGCTTGACAAGCTGGATAAGACAGAACAAGGTAAGAACATGGAGGCCATAAGACACCTCACCAAGGCCATAAACGGACTGCTTGACAAGCTGGATAAGACAGAACAAGGTAAGAACAGGGAGGCCATTAGACACCTCACCAAGGCCATAAACAGACTGCTTGACAAGCTGGATAAGACAGAACAAGGTAAGAACAGGGAGGCCATTAGACACCTCACCAAGGCCATAGACAGACTCCTCAACAAGCTGGATCAGACAGAACAAGATAAGAACAGGGAGGCCATAAGACATCTCACCAAGGCCATAGACGGACTGCTTGACAAGCTGGATAAGACAGAACAAGGTAAGAACAGGGAGGCCATTAGACACCTCACCAAGGCCATAAACAGACTGCTTGACAAGCTGGATCAGACAGAACAAGATAAGAACAGGGGGGTCATAAGACATCTCACCAAGGCCATAGACGGACTGCTTGACAAGCTGGATAAGACAGAACAAGGTAAGAACAGGGAGGCCATTAGACACCTCACCAAGGCCATAAACAGACTGCTTGACAAGCTGGATAAGACAGAACAAGGTAAGAACAAGGAGGCCATTAGACATCTCACCAAGGCCATAGACAGACTCCTCAACAAGCTGGATCAGACAGAACAAGATAAGAATAGGGAGGCCATAAGACATCTCACCAAGGCCATAGACGGACTGCTTGACAAGCTGGATAAGACAGAACAAGGTAAGAACAGGGAGGCCATTAGACACCTCACCAAGGCCATAAACAGACTGCTTGACAAGCTGGATCAGACAGAACAAGATAAGAACAGGGAGGCCATAAGACATCTCACCAAGGCCATAGACGGACTGCTTGACAAGCTGGATAAGACAGAACAAGGTAAGAACAGGGAGGCCATTAGACACCTCACCAAGGCCATAGACGGACTGCTTGACAAGCTGGATAAAACAGAACAAGGTAAGAACAGAGAGGCCATAAGACATCTCACCAAGGCCATAGACGGACTTCTTGACAAGCTGGATCAGACAGAACAAGATAAGAACAGGGAGGCCATAAGACATCTCACCAAGGCCATAGACAAACTGCTTGACAAGCTGGATAAGACAGAACAAGGTAAGAACAGGGAGGCCCTAGGCCCTTAGACACCTCACCAAGGCCAAAGACGGACTGCTTGACAAGCTGGATAAGTCAGAACAAGGTAAGAACAGGGAGGCCATTAGACACCTCACCAAGGCTATAGACAGACTCCTTGACAAGCTGGATAAGACAGAACGAGGTAAGAACAGGGAGGCCATAAGACACCTCACCAAGGCCATAGACAGACTCCTCAACAAGCTTGATAAGACAGAACAAGGTAAGAACAGGGAGGCCATAAGACGCCTCACCAAGGCCATAGACGGACTGCTTGACAAGCTGGATAAGACAGAACAAGGTAAGAACAGGGAGGCCATTAGACACCTCACCAAGGTCATGGACGGACTGCTTGACAAGCTGGATAAGACAGAACAAGGTAAGAACAGGGAGGCCATAAGACACCTCACCAAGGCCAAAGACGGACTGCTCGACAAGCTGGATAAGACGGAACAAGGTAAGGAGAAAAGACACCTCACCAAGGCCATAGACGGACTGCGTGACAAGCTGGATAAGACAGAACAAGGTAAGAACAGGGAGGCCATTAGACACCTCACCAAGGTCATAGACGGACTGCGTGACAAGCTGGATAAGACAGAACAAGGTAAGAACAGGGAGGCCATAAGACACCTCACCAAGTCCATAGACGGACTGCTTGACAAGCTGGATAAAACAGAACAAGGTAAGAACAGGGAGGCCATAAGACACCTCACAAAGGCCATAGACAGAATGCTCGACAAGCTGGATAAGTCAGAACAAGGTAATAACAGCAGGGAGGCCATTAGACACCTCACCAAGGCCATAGACAGACTGCTTGACAAGCTGGATAAGTCAGAACAAGTACCTGTTACTAAGGTGATAACCACACCGTTCTATTGACCCTGCTATTGCTACTGATATATCAAGCCTGTTACTAAGGTGATAACCACACCGTTCTATTGACCCTGCTATTGCTGCTGATATATCAAGCCTATTACTAAGGTGATAACCACAAAGATAACAAAAAAGGTTTATTGCCCCTTGCTATTGCTACTGAAATGACAAGCCTGCTACTAAGGTTATAAGCACACAGATCTTATCTCCACTGCTATTGCTGCTGAGATATCAATTATGTTTCTAAGGTAATCAAACAGTTATGACCCCTTACTAAATCTACTGAGATGTCAAAATGTTTACTTATTTTGATAATTGCAAAATCTTTCTGATCACCATTTCCAAGGTGATAACAACACAGGTCTTATTCTCTTGTTACACAGTTATGACCTTTTGCTATTTCTAATGAGATATATAGGTGGCACACTACAGTTTTTTTAGTCTCGGCCAATCGCGTACACAAGCAGGAGCGAACCAATGTCTGGAAACTGGTCACCTCGCAAATCTGAAAATAAACCAAGCACATTGCCAGAATGGTTGAGGCTGTGCCTTCTGAAAAATCAGTAACATTCAAATCAAATGAGTTGGGGCAAAATGTTTTAGTATTGATTATTTCAAATCAAAACATCAGAATTATGTGTGTTTCCGAGCCTTTTTAAGCCAGTTTCAACAACAAACTGCCACTTTCCTGCAGAAGCAAGGTGCCTGGAAACCATGTTTTTACATTGGTAACTTACCAAGTACTAAACAGCAATGGAGAAAATTGGGGGTCAAAGGATTAGATTTTTTGTAATAGTTCAATGTCCGTACGCCCTTTCAAATTTTCAACAGAAATACTGACCGGAGCCAGCATTACACCTGTTTTCGAATTGCATTAATTCTACTTCCTGTATGCAGCTATAGTTAAAATACCAATGTTTTGGTAACTTACAAACATCCAAGAAAAATCACCACAACTCAAACCTGACATTCATTATTATTAAGACACTCAAAATGGTGCTTACTTGAGCAATGTTCTCTTTATTTAGAAATTTGACCGGGGCCAATTCGCATTGGTGGCTAAAAAGTGTGGTGTGCAGCCTTAAGGGCCAGCAAAGTCTTAGAACTGCAAAATATGGACTTGTTTTCTTGAAATTTGGACAAAAACAAGCAAATATAATACATTTTTGACCAAGTCTGAAGGCTTGTTTGTTATTTATAAAGCGTTTAATCCGACCCCTGTTTTCCCTTTTTTTTCTATGCCATTTTCAGGGTCATTGTAGAAGTCATGGTAGTGAAAAGCTACCTCACAGAAACATATTGCAACAATTAAATGAAGTCTTAATCACATTGAGATGACAAATGGTAGTGCAGGTGACTTGGTCAGCCTTTAAATCATAACTTTATCAAAGAAGCAACACAAAAACACGCAGTTTTGGGCCAATAAATACTTGGCGTTGCTTAGATTTTTACAGCTCTCACAACAAATGCACATGTTTTTGCTTAAAGTAATAAAAATATAAATAAATTGCATGCTTAGCATGATCTTGAAAGGCAAGTTAAGCATTTGTACCTTTAATCTGTTGTAAAAACACACCATTTAAGGCCCCTGTGAAGTAATCCCTTAAACAGGCCCATGCAAGGGAGATAACCCAATCATAGCATAAATAATTGGGGCTGACATATTGAGGAAATACCCCTGATATGACACTAATGATTGCCTAAAAATTGACATCTGAGATAAATATTAATCCATATTTCTTGGAAACAGAAAAAGTAAAACTTCTAGTAAGCTCAGATCATTGTTAAAAGGCATACAACAATGTGAGGCACTTGCAAGAGTCACTTCTTCACAATAACTTTTTATTTGCTTATAAATATCATCAGTTGAATTGCGCACAATGGCTAAAAGTAAGTTATGGCGCAGTTATAGATTAAACAAAGCACCCAGGACATTTCGGTATAGACCAGGAAACACATTCCGACAAACATGCCAACATTTACCTAGCCCACTGAAGATGTCGTTTTACCTTCAGTTACTGCAACGGAGTGTCTTTCCGCTGACAAGGCTGTTGACGTATTTTAGTTCTTCTCCAGGGACCATCTTGCCTTACAAGCAAACGACTAAAACCTGAAATAAATGACATTCCACACTGATTTCAATGCGAAAGCATGCACAATGTTAACATGGAAACAATGTTAACAAGATTGTTACCAGGCCATAGGTCCTTAACCGTACTAAATTCTGCCCAAACGGCCATTTTGAATCATTGTTTTGATTGGATTCTTATATTGTTTGCTATAATTTTTGACATTATATGAATATAAAGCCCTTCTTCACCACAGAGTAGTAAGTTGTCCATACCGGCTACAAATTGAACACATTCTTCATACAGAACTGTTTGAGAATTGCAGAAACCAGTAAACATGATTCTGAATTACCTCCCTTGATTTACGAACAGTATTGGTCATACAATAGTGTTATGGGCAAACACTCTGTTAAAAAACAAAACCTTAGGAATATATAATTAAGCAAAAGCATGTTTCATGGGTGTTTGATCATTTTGGAAATTTGTCGTTTTACCTTAAGGTGGCACACTACAGTTTTTTTAGTCTCGGCCAATCGCGTACACAAGCAGGAGCGAACCAATGTCTGGAAACTGGTCACCTCGCAAATCTGAAAATAAACCAAGCACATTGCCAGAATGGTTGAGGCTGTGCCTTCTGAAAAATCAGTAACATTCAAATCAAATGAGTTGGGGCAAAATGTTTTAGTATTGATTATTTCAAATCAAAACATCAGAATTATGTGTGTTTCCGAGCCTTTTTAAGCCAGTTTCAACAACAAACTGCCACTTTCCTGCAGAAGCAAGGTGCCTGGAAACCATGTTTTTACATTGGTAACTTACCAAGTACTAAACAGCAATGGAGAAAATTGGGGGTCAAAGGATTAGATTTTTTGTAATAGTTCAATGTCCGTACGCCCTTTCAAATTTTCAACAGAAATACTGACCGGAGCCAGCATTACACCTGTTTTCGAATTGCATTAATTCTACTTCCTGTATGCAGCTATAGTTAAAATACCAATGTTTTGGTAACTTACAAACATCCAAGAAAAATCACCACAACTCAAACCTGACATTCATTATTATTAAGACACTCAAAATGGTGCTTACTTGAGCAATGTTCTCTTTATTTAGAAATTTGACCGGGGCCAATTCGCATTGGTGGCTAAAAAGTGTGGTGTGCAGCCATAGTCTATTATGATGGTGATACAAATATAGTTTGTCCCCCTCCTGTAATTGATATTTTTGCTATTGAGATATCAGTCTTGTTACAAACGTTATTGCAACAAAATTCCATTGCCCCTTTAACATTTCTTACCCAAAGTGCTATTTCTGTTTAGATATCAATGCAGTGAACAAGGAGTTGGAGCAGTTTGCAGAGTATGATGAGGCAGAGAGAGACGTGAAATCCATACCTCCCGTCAGGGATGATACCCCACCCACTCCACCTAAACAGGCAACACTCTCTGAGCCCACAGGTGAATAAGATTGTTTTTTGTAATGGCGGATTTATCATACATGCTTTTCAGCTCACCTGATTGCTCAGGTTTTGCTTTTGTGCCCTGTCTTTGTCCGTCCGTCCGTTAATATTTGCTCGTAAACACTCTAGAGGCCACATTTCTTGTCCCATCTTCATGAAACTTGGTCAGAAGCTTTGTCCCAATGAAATCTCAGCCGAGTTCGAAACTGGGTTGTGCCGGGTCAAAAACTAGGTCACTAGGTCAAAAAAAGAAAAACCTTGTAAACACTGTTGAAGTCACATTTCATGCCCAATCTTCATGTAACTTTGTCAAAATGTTTGTCTTAATGATATCTTGGTTGAGTTCAAAAGTGGTTCCGACCCGTTGAAAAACATGGCCGCCAGTGGGAGGGGCAGTTTTCCTTATTTGGCTATAGAGAAACCTTGTAAACACTCTAGAAGTCACAATTTTTGCCCAATCATCATGAAAGTTGGTCAAAATATTGGTTCAATTGATGCCTCGGACGAGTTCGAAAATGGTCGAGATCGGTGAAAAAACATGGCCGCCAGTGGGCGGGGCATTTTTCTGCCTATTTGGCTATAGAGAAACCATGTTAACACTCTAGAAGTCACAATTTTTGCCCAATCATCATGAAAGTTGGTCAAAACATTGGTTTTATTGATATCTCGGATGAGTCTGAAAATGGTCGGGATCGGTGAAAAAAACATGGCCGCCAGTGGGCGGGGCATTTTTCTCTATATGTATATAGTAAAAACATGTGAACACAGTAGAAGTCACATTTTTGGTCCAATTTGCATGAAATTTGCTCAGAACATTTGTTTCCTTGATACGAGAGTTGAGTTTAAAAATGGTTCCAGTCAGTTGAATAACATGGCTGCATGGAGGGGGGCAGTTTTCTCATTATGCCCCCCCCCCCTTTCGAAGAAGAGGGGGTATATTGTTTGCTCATGTCGGTCCGTCCGTCCAGCAGATGGTTTCCGGATGATAACTCAAGAGTGCTTATGCCAAGGATCATGAAACTTCATAGGTACATTGATCATGACTCGCAGATGACCCCTATTGATTTTCAGGTCACTAGGTCAAAGGTCAAGGTCATGATGACCCGAAATAGTAAAATGGTTTCCGGATGATAACTCAAGAACGCTTATGCCTAGGATCATGAAACTTCATAGATACATTGATCATGACTCACAGATGACCCCTATTGATTTTCAGGTCACTAGGTCAAAGGTCAAGGTCACAGTGACCCAAAACAGTAAAATGGTTTCCGGATGATAACTCAAGAACGCTTATGCCTAGGATCATGAAACTTCATAGATACATTGATCATGACTCCGAATAACCCCTATTGATTTTCAGGTCACTAGGTCAAAGGTCAAGGTCACGATGACCCGAAATAGTAAAATGGTTTCTGGATGATAACTCAAGAACGCTTAGGCCTAGGATCATGAAACTTCATAGGTACATTGATAATGACTCGCAGATGACCCCTATTGATTTTCAGGTCCTTAGGTCAAAGGTCAAGGTCACGGTGACCTGAAATAGTAAAATGGTTTCTGGATGATAACTCAAGAACGCTTATGCCTAGGTTCATGAAACTTCATAGGTATATTGATCATGACTCGCAGATTACCCTATTGATTATCAGGTCACTAGGTCAAAGGTCACAGTGCCAAAAAACGTATTCACACAATCGCTGTCAAGGTCACGGTGACTCAACTTAGAAAAATGGTTTCCGGATGATAACTCAAGAATGCTTACGCCTAGGATCATGAAACTTCATAGGTACATTGATCGTGACTCGCAGATGAAATAATGATGAAACTTGACCAGGATGTTTGTATGGACAATATCTAGTTTGACATTTGGTAAAGATTGAATGAACCTACTCCTCTCAGGTGAGCGAACTAGGGCCATATTGGCCCTCTTGTTTAATTTATTGAATGCCTAGTGATGAAATATTGAAAATAATTAAGGTAACTAAAAATGCCAAATATTGTTTACAGTCACCTGTGTAGGGACTACTTTTTAGCTCGACTATTATATATGAAATATATATAGTGGAGCTATCCTACTCACCCCGGCGTCGGCGTTCCCGTTCCAGTGAGCGTTGGAATGTTAAAGTTTACGTACCACCTCAAATATTTCCTATGTCCCTTGTCATATTGCTTTTATATTTTGCATATTTCTTTACCAACATGACTCCAACCTATCAACAAGAGCAGACAACTGTATTAAGCATTTTGTAAAAATTATGGCCCTTTTTTCACTTAGAATATGCATATTATTGATAAATCTATGTTAAAGTTTGCGTACCACCTCAAATATTTTGTATGTCCCTTGACATATTGCTTTCATATTTTGTATACTTCTTTACCAACATGACCCCAATCTTTAAACAGGAGCAGACGACTGTAACAAGCATTTTGTAAGGATTATGGCCCTTTTTCTACTTAAAATATGCTCTATATTTATAAATCTATGTTAAAGTTTGCGTACCACCCCAAATATTTTCAATGTACCATGTCATATTGCTTATTTATCTGCATACTTCTTGACCAACATGAGCACAATCTATAAACAAGAGCAGACAACTGTATCAAGCATTTTGTAAGAATTATGTTCCCTTTTTATACCTAGAAAATTGAAAATTTGGTTAAGTTTTGTGTTTAGATTCACTTTATTTCTAAAGTATCAAAGCTATTGCTTTCATACTTGCAACACTTACTAACTATCGTAAGGGACTGTACAGGGCAAGTTGCATAACTCTGGTTGGTATTTTAATGGAATTATGGCCCTTTTTGTCTTAGTAACTTTGAATATTTTGTTAAAGTTTGTGTAAAGATCCACTTTACTTCTTAAGTATCAAGGCTTTCAAACTTCAAATACTTTCTTACTATCATGAGGGTACTGTACCTGGCAAGTTGAATTTGACCTTGACCTTTGAATGACCTTGACTCTCAAGGTCAAATTAATAAATTTTAATAAATTTTTCATAACTTCTTTATTTATGATCAGATTTGATTCATACTTTGTCATAACAACACTTACCTGACATACCACAATGGACTCCACCCAAACCATCCCCCACGCCCCACCCTAGAATCCTGCCCCCCCTTCCCAAGAAAATAAAAAAAAAAAGACAAAAATTTTGCTTTTTTTTAGCTCACCTGAGCACAACGTGCTCATGGTGAGCTTTTGTGATCGCCTTTTGTCTGTCGTGTGTTGTCCATTGTCCATTGTGTGGCGTCAACATTTGCCTTGTTAACTCTCTAGAGGCCACATTTATTGTCCAATCTTCATGAAATTTAGTCAGAAGATTGGTTTCAATAATGTCTTTGATGAGTTCAAAAATAGTTACGTTTGCTTAAAAAACATGGCTGCCAAGGGGCGGGGCTTTTTTCCTTATATGGCTATAAATGGCTAAAGTAAAATCTTGTTAGCACTCTAGAGGCCGCATTTATTGTCTGATCTTCATGAAATTCGGTCAGAAGATTCATCATAATAATATCTTGGAAGAGTTCGAAAATGATGCCTGTTGGTTGAAAAACATGGCCGCCAAGGGGCAGGGCATATTTCCTTATATGGCTACAGTAAAACCTTGTTAACACTATAGAGGCCACTTTTATTTTCCGATCTTCATGAAACTTGCTCAGAAGATTTGTCCCAATGATATCTTGGACGAGTTCAAAAATGGTAACCTTTGCTTGCTCTCAAGGGGCAGGGCATATTTCCTTATATGGCTTTAGTAAAATCTTGTTAACACTCTAGAGGCCACATTTATTTCCAATCTTCATAAAACTTGGTCAGAAGATTTATCCCAATAATATCTTTGACGCGTTCGAAAATGATGCCGGTTGGTTGAAAAACATGGCCTCCAGGGGGCAGAGCATTTTTCCTTATATGGCTATAGTAAAATCTTGTTAACACTTTAGAGGCCACATTTATTTTCTGATCTACATGAAACTTGGTCAGAAGATTTGTCCCAGTGATATCTTGGATGAGTTCAAAAATGGTTACGTTTGCTTGAAAAACATGGCTGCCAAGGGGCGGGCATTTTTCCTTATATTGCTATATATATAGCTATAGTAAAATCTTGTTAACACTCTAGAGGTCACATTTATTGTCCGATCTTCATGAAACTCAGCCAAAAGATTCATCCCAATAATATCTTGGACGAGTTCAAAAATGATGATGCTTGGTTGAAAAACATGGCCACCACGGGGGCTGGGCATTTTTCCTTATATGGCTATAGTAAAACCTTATTAACACCCTAGAGGCCACATTTATTTTCCGATCATCATGAAACTTGTTCAGAAGATTTGTCCCAATGATATCTTGGATGAGTTTGAAAATGGTTTTGGTTGCTTTAAAAACATGGCCACCAGGGGCGGGGCATTTTTTCTTAATTAAACGGCTATAGAAAAACCTTGTTAACACTCAAGAGGCCACATTTATTGTCCAATCTTCATGAAATTTGGTCAGAAGATTGGTCTCAATGATATCTTGGATGAGTTCGAAAATAATTATGTTTGCTTGAAAAACATGGCTTCCAAGGGGTGGGGCATTTTTCCTTTTATGGCTATCGTAAAATCTTGTTAACACTCTAGAGGCCACATTTACTGTCGCTCTTCATGAAACTTGGTCAGAAGATTCTTCCCGATAATATCTTAGACGAGTTTAAAAATGATGCCCGTTGGTTGAAAAACATGTCTCCCAGGGGGTGGGGCATTTTGCCTTATATGGCTATAGTAAAACCTTGTTAACACTCTAGAGGCCACAATTATTTTCCGATCTTCATGAAACTTGGTCAGAAGAAGTGTCCCAATAATATCTTGTTATCTCAGGTGAGCGACTTTGGGCCTTTCAGGCCCTCTTGTTTTATTTTTTAAAGATCATTTTATAAATGACCACACCCCAACATTATATCCCCTCTCCATCCCCACCCAAACCCCCCACCCACCCAAACAGATTTTTTTTTCTTTGAAACATGGTTTTAAAAAATCAACAAATATTTATTTACATTATTTTTGAAGGATCGTCCAACCATCCCACCCAAGCTATTGCTATCAAACTTGAAATAAAATCTTATTAGTTTGTTTTATGTCTTAACAAACGTTCAAGAGATTGTGGAAAATATACCTGAACTCAGAATCGTCAACAAAGTACAACTTCTTTAGAACATAAGCGATCAATATGTTTCAATTATGGTCGTCTTCCACTTAGAATATAGACTATATTACCTTTACCTTATTAAATATGAACAATTTCCCCATGATGGCTTACGTTATACTGTCAAGCACTCGAATAGTGGAGCGGGCTGTCCTCTGACAGCTCTTGTTAGTTTTCAATCTAATTTCAAATCTAGTTTTGATGCATGATATGTCACTGTTTTAAAAAGTACTTTATTAAAAACACTAAGACAATTAGAAGTACATGTTGATAGTAGTGTTTTAAGTCACAAATACTTACACTCTATTTCAAATGTGACAATATGAAGATTATATAATGCCTTTCCTGATAATTATGATTGATTTGGGGTTTCCTCAATAAAATTTGTTGACTAACAGACAATTTATGGAAGATGTTGATAAAACTCATCAGACTTGGTACAAAGGTGTAAAAAACATCCTAAATACTTGTGTAATCCAATTTTTAGCTCAGTGTTAAATTATCCACAATCCTGTTTTGCTTTTTTTTTAAATCACCTTTCCATATTAATAATGTTAACATTTAAAAATAAATAGACTACACTTTATACCTTTAAATAAGCAAGCCATTGCAGAACACTCTTGCACTCTAGAGCTAAAATGTTTGACATTTAAAAGAGGTTCATATAGTCTTAATGCTTAGTGGTAGCTTCAGTAGCAGGCCCAAGAAATTATGTTTAAAATCCATTGCAATAATTAATTGCTGAAGTACTTTATAAGAAATTGCATTAAACACAATTGAGCAGACTTCCTTTAAGCGCAAATATTTCATAAGGCATAACCCTGAATCCTGTTTTTCCCTGAACACAGCTCAATTATAATCTCGTTTCAGTAATACACCAAGATTTTTAGTTTTAAAGTTTTGTTTTTAACTTTTATTAAGATGTATACACCATAATAACTTTTGATGTGTTGAAATACCAACCAGGGCCATTGAAACAAAAAATTGTGGAATTTAAATAAATGCTTGTTTAATCAGGTGTGAATAAAAAAATTTGAAGGAGTGAAACTGTTAGGTGAAGTTAAACTGATATCTGAACATTTATCACTAATATATCCTTTGAGATTCAAAAAGACAGTCCTTTACTATATAAATGTTAGTCCAGAAATTTTAGGCTGTATTGAGAATTCATTCAGTATTAGAAATCTGGCACTTAGAGATACTGGCCCGCTGGACTGATAAAATTAAGAATATCAGTCTTAAACTCAAGAGTCATTTTTGTGTCTCAATTTGAGTTTGAGATTGAGTAAGATATTCTAAATGTGTGTAGTTGTGTGGGCTGATTACCAAGTATGGTTCAAATTAATTAGCTGTTATGATAGAATAGTTAAACATATGGTTAAGTCTTTAAAAAAATCTGAGAAAGGGTGTTGAATATAGGCCCAGATAGAACTAGTATAGGTAGCTAATACAGTGTTATGCTCTATCCATGATTGTTGTTGGATTGTTGTAAAAGTGACTTATGATAATAAATTGCCTTGTTATTATGATTGATGGTTTTGGTTATTATTTATTTCAATGGCAATCAGTGAAAGATTTATTAAATTGTGCACTCTCATAATCTCCAGAGTAAAAGTGCTACATTTTTTTCACTGCATTGCTAGATTCCATAAGTACTCAGAACACATTCTTTACTTAAAACCTATTTATTTTAGCTCGATTGCATAGAAAGCCTAACGCTTATTTGAAGCGTTCTTGAGTCCATTTCCTGGGATTAGAACAGGGGAGATCAAACCCATGACATTCTGGTCACTAGGCGGACACCATATCCACCTCTTTTTAAAATTAAATGCTATTGTGTTTTTAACCCTTTGCATGCTGGGAAATTTGTCGTCTGCTAAAATGTCGTCTGCTGAATTTATAAAATAAGCATTTTCTTAATTTTTTTTCAAAGAATACTACCAGAATAGCAAACAGTTTGGATCCAGATGAGACGCCACGTTCTGTGGCGTCTCATCTGGATCCAAACTGTTTGCAAAGGCCTTTAAAATTCGGTTCCCGCACTGAAAGGGTTAATGTGGCTGTGTGTATCTGCAAGTTGAAATTAGAAATGATTATCCCACATCAGTGCTTTTTTATTAGATGTCAGTTTAATCAAGTATAATGGCATGTTATATGGTTTGCATGTTTGGAGAAGATGTGAATTAGCATCCACAGCCTGCATGCGTCATAGCAACTTGAATAAACCTTTGATGGTGTAGGAGGCTTATTGGCCTGTTTGTTTGATGAGCAGTGTAAAAAACGTCCTTGCATAAGACCCTTTGAAGAAATATTTAATCTTACAGAGAATGTGATCTTCTAAATTGAGTTGGATAGCAGGGTTAAGTTCATGTTAGTTATAACTTTGTTTCTTCATGATTCAGGCTCACTTTCTGCATTAAAACCAATTTAATTTTACTGCCAAGATACATGGTTTACTCACAATTAATGTGGGAAAACTGGTCTGTTGGAAATACATGCTCCTTTATGATAATCAACTTTTCTAATTGTATGTGCAAATTTAATTATTTACAAATCTATTCAACTTTGATGGGATTTTAAGATTATATAATAGCAGTTGTTGTAGATTGCGTATTATGATTGCCTATCATGTTACAAAGATGAATCTTATTCACTTAACCGTTGCAAAATCTGTTTTAAATGACTTTTTTTATTTATATGCACATTAAATGTTGAATATGTTATAGCATTTCTTTTCATTGCTTTTCAAACATGATTTTTCAAACTTCGCTGTTGATGATTCTTTTTCACTTAATGTTATGAGAACTCAGCATTGAATGTTTCATGTTTTTATATTTCACTACTGATTTGCCATAGGACCTGAGGTGAAAGTTGAAGGTCAGACTGAGGAGATAAAGGTCAAGGTCAGCAAAATTCCCAAAGGTCAAATGACAAAAGCCATGGCCAGCGCTCTTGGTAACAAGCACACTGAGGCACTGGAACAGAGTGTTAAACAAGAGCTTGAGAAGGCTGGATTTGGAAATGGAGGTGAGCTCTTACTGTATGACCCTAGTTCTGGGAAAACTGGGCTAAATGCATTTGCTTAAAGTGTGATCCCAGATAAGACTGTGCAGTCTTCACAGGCTAATCAGGGACAATAATTTTTGCCTTAAAATGGATTTTTGCTAAGAATAGATATCCTAAAAACGAAAAAGACCAAAAAAATATCATATATAGAACATATATTCTTTTCAGGGTTGGGATTCCTTCTTAGTTCAGCTGATTTTAATATTTTGAATGCCTAGATTGTTTAACAAATAGTTTTATACATAACACTATATGTTTAATTACATGGTGAACCCATTTTTTTCCTCACATATTTTGAAGATCACATTCCTGTCTTTTATTAATGGCAACAGTAGCATTATGTTCTCTCCAAAGAATGCTTTAAATAGAGGACTGGAACACTTATTTCCTGTTTGCCATATCTGTATGAAGAAAACATGTTAGCTGGTAATTGCACAGTGAGAAGCTACTCAATAATTCTTTTAGTTCAAATATGAGCATATGAAATTGTTTTTATTATTTATGCAAGCTTTGTTCTGGGAAAATGCTTAATGCATGTGTTTAAAGTATTGTCCCAGATTAGCCTGTGCATTTCCCAAATATTCCATGAACCAAAAAAGAATCCTTGATGATTAGCCTGTGCAGATTGCATAGGCTAATCTGGGACAAATCTTCGCATATTTATTTTGCGCACTTTTCTCAGAATGCGGCTCATATATTGCCTGCTTTTGACAAATTTCAGACAAGATCCAGGTGAAGATTATCACCACTGCCTATGACAGTAACGATGATACTCTACATGTCCTCTCAGATCAAGAATCGGAGGCCTTTAGAAATATGATCGTTGACATGATAGTAAGTGCCTCATAGCATTTATTTTTAGCACACCTGAGCACAATATGCTCACTGTGAGCTTTTTTGATAACTTTTTGTTGGATGTGCAACATTTATCTTTTAAAACACTATAGGCCACATTTATTTCCAATCTTCATGAAACTGGGTCAGACCATTTGTCTCAATGATATCTCAGCTGAGCTCAAAACTGGTTCAGGTCCATTGAAAGAAATGGATGACATGGGGCATGGAAGTTTCCTTATATGGCTATACAATAGTAAAATCTTGTTAAAACTTTGGTCAGAACATTTGTTCTAATGATATCTTGAAATGGTTCCAATTCGTTAAAAAACATAGCCGCCAGATAGGGGAGGGGGAGTTTTACCCTTATAGTATATAGGAAATAGTGAAACCTTGTTAACACTCTAGAAGTCAAATGTATGGCCCAATGTTCATGAAACTTGGTCAGAACATATGTTCTATTGATATCTTGGCTTAGTTCAAAACTGGTTCTGGTTCCCTGGAAAACATGGCCGCCAGAAGGCGGGGCAGTTTCCCTTAATAAGCTGTAGTAAAACCTTGTGAAGTCACATTTTGTGCCCAATCTTCATGAAACTTAGTCAGAACATTTGTTTTAATGATATCTGGGCAGAGTTAAAATAGGTTTCAGTCCTTTGAAAACCATGGTCACCATGGTTTATATACATGTTTATATACTAGATATTAAATATTTATGTTTCATAAAGTACTTTCATTATTTTGATCTCCACCTTGTGATAACAGTTTAGTTCCTTAGTTCCTAAGGGTCTCAGGTGAGAGCCCAAGGGTCCATTGTCCCTCTTGTTTCTTTGCATACTTCTGTCACACACTTTCATGATTGTAGACAAAAACAATGTATTGGCCAGAACACTTAGATCTCTGTTAGTCAAATCATAAACATAATGGGACTTTGTAGATGATTTGAATATAGATGCTTATACTTTACCATGCCAAATACTGTTATCATATGTGTGTATAAATATATTTATTATATTATTTGAATAAAATAAAATATCATGTAGGGTCTTGTGCAGGGTCTTGTATATTGTTTTTGTTAGCTCTATTAAACTGTCATGTTTGAAATTTAAACACAATGTATATTAATAAGAGAAAAAACGCACAGGATTGTGATGTACCGGTACATGTAGTTTTTCAAGGTGCAATGCTTAATGTAATCCAGGTTTAGCATTTACTACCGATATCCAGTTAAATGATATTTAATATATTCTTATGACGAATGTATTGTTAATTAATAGGGCGGAACATCAGAAGTTGATCGTGAGCAAGCTAGGCATGACCAGCTGGAAGAAAACTACAGTTTTGTGTGGGGTAGCGAGACAAATTCTGCGGTAGTGCAGCCTAAAGACAGTGGCATTGGTGAGGGTGAGGGTGAGGCTGAGAAACGAATAGTGTTAGAACCTTCTACATACAGTGATGCATATGCCGACAGTACAAATTCTAGAGCCCAGGCAGAAGAAAGCAAAGAAACTGATCTTCCAAAGACTGTTTAAAGAAAATAAAAATATAATCAGTGTTTAATGATTCTTTGAAGAAATCAATGATAATCAAACTTTGTTTGTAAGTATCACAGCCTATGTGGTTATTGAATTCCATTCTGTAAATGGTGAAAATGTTTAATTCATATTGGTGTTATTCTGTTCAAGATAAGTTGTTGATTTGTATGCCCCCCCAAGGAGGGCATATAGTGATCAGACCATCCGTCTGTCCGTCCTTCCGTCACACTTTGCGTTTAGGTTTCGCATTTTGGTTTTGAAAAATGCTCATAACTTTTATGTCCCTTCGCATAGCAACTTGATATTTGGCATGCACGTGCATCTCATGAAGCTGCACATTTTGAGTGGTGAAAGGTCATCCTTCAAGATCAAAGGTAAAAAAAAAATGTATCAAAGCGGCGCAGTAAGGGGCATTGTGTTTCTGACAAACACATCTCTTGTTTTAGTTGCATGTCCATGTTTGAAATTGGTGTTACATGTGAATAACTACCGTAATAACTCTATGTTTTCGGACACTTTAAGTTTTTGGACACCTCTTTTTTAGCAAAAATAATCATTTTTCGTGACTCTTAATTTTCGGACACACAAGTTTTCGTCCATAATTAATGTCACTAAGTTTTCGGACAGTATATTTTACATCGCTATTTAACCATGTTTCGGTTCTGTTTTTGATATCTTATGACACTTCGGTCATGGGGTTTTACAACCCAATTAACATCATAAAACATAGCAGGTGCATGCCTGAGGGCAACGGACCATTACATTGGCGTTATTGGGTAAATAACCTTGTAAACCGGTATTTAACAATGGTTTGGCCCGATAGCATCAGCGTTATGACAATTACCAGGGGTTTTATAGTGCCAATTAACAGTTCAGTTATGTACCGCAATGGTACTACCCCTTCTCAGTAAAATAACTGTGACAAATACAAAACGCTTCAAAGTGTGATGCACCCTATTGCAAGTTTTATGAACAATTGAAGGTGTTAGACAGATTCATACTAGCGAGTATCAGTACATTACATGCTAATCTTCTAACTCGTTGGTCAAAGTAGAACCTTGTAGTAACTTTCTTTCAAATAAATTAAGCATTTAAAATTATTTAAAATGCAGTGCAAACATATATAACTGTAATTCATTCTATACAGCATGGTATTTTACAAGCACGTGCTATTTCGGTAGTCGTTGATACAATTGACGCTATTTTTCGGACACTTCAATTTTCTACTCTAAGTTTTTGGACACCTGTATTTTGTGAATATTTGTCGTATCTAAGTTTTTCGGACACGAAATTTTTTTTTATTTTTAAGTGTCCGAAAACATAGAGTAATTACGGTAAATTGATTTCCTTTGTGTTCATTTGCTGAGTGCTATGGTTTTAATATTTGCTTGTAATCACATCTCGGTTATGAATGTTGTTGGAAGTTTTGTTGATTGTCTTTCTTTTTCATTTTTTATGTTATGTTACTAAATGCAATCTCTGGTTGCCATTGCAAAATAAAAATCAAAGGGCAAACTTACCTGTTTATATATAAAGTCTGATAGAATTTGGAGTCTCACTGGTGTTCATTTGTCATGGTGTCTACCATTGGCTGGAACTTAATATCAATGGATCAGACAA
The DNA here is from genome assembly GCF_020536995.1 of Dreissena polymorpha. Lineage (NCBI taxonomy): Eukaryota > Metazoa > Mollusca > Bivalvia > Myida > Dreissenidae > Dreissena > Dreissena polymorpha. Next base: position 48,341 of record NW_026273367.1, on the reverse strand, counting down.
TAATAAAAAAGCATTAAAAACCCTCGTGTAGATATATTTGGAAATCCAAAAATTAAATAGTGTGTAGATTTGAAATCATTTTTACGCAGAAGGGTTTCTTTTTATTGAAGTAACTGATAATTCTTGTGAATAAATCATGCCTCTTAATTATGCCCCCCTTCGAAGAAGAGGGGGTATATTGCTTTGCTCATGTCGGTCTGTCGGTCCGTCTGTCGGTATGTCGGTCTGTCGGTCCGTCCACCAGGTGGTTGTCAGATGATTACTCAAGAACGCTTGGGCCTAGGATCATGAAACTTCATAGGTACATTGATCATGACTCGCAGATGACCCCTATTGATTTTCAGGTCACTAGGTCAAAGGTCAAGGTCACGGTGACCCGAAATAGTAAAATGGTTTTTGGATGGTAACTCAAGAATGCATACACGGTCAACAGGGCGAACTCTGAACAATATAACTGAAGCAACTGGTCTGTAATCCTAAATCTATAATTATCAGTCCAATGAAACATCATCCTTTGAGTAAAATAAAGTGGATCAGTAAAAATATTATCAGAATATGATTTTTTTTTGTATATTTTGTATATTAAATATTGTGTTAATGTTTAATTTTGTTGATTAATATAAATATAAGCAGGACAGGGGAGGTAATACACTATTATATCTTTCTTATATACAGGGGAAACAAATGCAATAAGTTAAAATTTCATGTTTAATGAATAGAGGATATCACCCCCCCCCCATTTTTTTTTAAACATCATCAAATAAATAACCACACCCCACATTAAACCCCCCTCTCACCCCCCCTACCCCCCAACCCCCCCAAAAAAAGGCGAATAAAGAACCCCACCCCACAGGAGACCCCCCGCTCACACCCCCGACCCCCCACCCCCCATTGGGGGAAAAAGCGAAGAAAGGACCCACACCCCACATTAGACCCCCCCCCCCCCCCCCCCCCCGACCCCCCACAACCCCCCAACCCCCCACCCCCCCCAGGGGGGGAAACAGCGAAGAAAGGACCCCACCCCACAGGAGGACCCCCCGCTAACCCCCACCCCCCCTACCCCCCCACCCCCCGCAGGGGGGGAAACAGCGGAGAAAGGAGCACACCCCAGAGGAGACCCCCCTCTCACCCCCACCCCCCCGACCCCCCCCCACCCCCACCCCCACCCACCCCCCCCCCACCCCACCCCCCAATTTTTGGGGGAAACATCTAAGAAATAACCACACCCCACATTTTACCCCCGGCGCACGCCCCCCCTAGCCCCCACCCCTCCACCCCCCAAGGGGGGGAAACATCTTATAAAGGACCACACCCCACAGGAGACCCCCCCCTCCCCACCCCCCCCCCCCCCCCCCCACCCCCACCCCCCAATTTTTTTTTAACATCTAATAAATTACCACACCCCACAGGATACCCCTCTCACTCCCCCCTACCCCCCCACCCCCACCCAAATTTTTTTTTAAACATCTAATAAATAACCCCACCCCACATTATTACCCCCTCTCACCCCCACCCCCCTACCCCCCACCCCCCCCCCCAAAATAATGTTTTTTTTTAAACATCTAATAAATTACCACACCCCACATTTTGACCCCCTCTCACCTCCCCACCCCCCCTACCCCCCACCCCCCCAATTTTTTTTTTTGTTAAACATATTATAAATAACCACACCCCACAGGAGACCCCCCGCACCCCCCCCCCCCCCCCCCCCCCCCCCACCCCCCACCCCCCCAATTTTTTTTTTAAACATCTAATAAATTACCACACATCACATTTTACCCCCCTCTCACTCCCCCCACCCCCCCAACCCCCCCAATTTTTTTTTTTAAACATGTAATAAATTACCCCACCCCACATTATACCCCCCTCTCACCCCCACCCCCTCCAAAAAATTTTTTTTTTTTTTTAGACATGTAATAAATTACCACACCCCACATTATACCCCCCTCTCACTCCCCCCTTGATCATGACTGGCAGATGACCCCTATTGATTTTCAGGTCACTAGGTCAAAGGTCAAGGTCACAGTGACTCGAAATAGTACAATGGTTTCCGGATGATAACTTACATTAGGTCAAAGGTCAAGGTCACAGTGACAAAAAACGTATTCACACAATGGCTGCCACTACAACTGACAGCCCATATGGGGGGCATGCATGTTTTACAAACATCCCTTGTTGAAGTAGGTTTCTATCTTTTATCCTATATATTCTAACGTGCAATCTTTGTTATTATGTTAGAGACTAAATTAAACCTTATGTAGTATATATTCAAATACACTAAAAATCAGTTATAACAGGCCAAACACGCACACACACATGGGTGTACATTTATATTCTTTATTTATAAGAAAGGTTTTTTGATTAATTAAGAGGTATGTTTACAATAAAATATTGACTTTTATTTGAAAAAAGTTACATATTTATTCTAGCCAGAGATAAACGGTTAAATAAAAAGTTACCGGTACTTCATATTTTACTGTGAGGTTCATTATAACTTTTGCTGAGAGCATTGTGTTTGTATTTATGTGCCAGAAAGGAGAACAGCATACTGTGTTCTATTGTTTGTTATATCCCCAGTAGCAATTGTCTGTTTGTCTGTTAAGTTGTGTCTTTATCGACAGAATCAACTGAAGTTTATTAAGTTTGTATAATCTGTATATATTTAAATAATGTATTATGAACTACAATGTGTATTATTTTGCATATATAGTTCACCATTGGAAAATTGTTTTCATGCACAGTGTTTAAAATATAAAAACTTTATTAAAATTTTGTCAGGACTTTACAGTTGGTTGCTAATAGCAAATTTTTTTCATTGTAAATAGCCATTTTATTCTTGCAAATACATTAACACATTTCTAATGAAGATGTCAGTTTTTATGTTTATTACACAATAAGTTGTATTTGATTTATGAGGTGGGCCAAATCACTTTCAAAATCTAAATATGCTACTACATAAGCCTGCAGTAGTGGGCAAGAGGTTAAATAATCTTGAGTTATATTATCAAACTTTAACACGAATTGTGTTTTGAAAATCAAATGTTGACATTGAAACACTTGTTTTGTTTTGGTTCAGAAAATTGTTCAAAGGTCATCTTAATAGTTGTTATTCCATATCATTATATCATTTATACTTTTAAGTTTTCAACAACAGTATGTTCTTTTTAAGGATAGTGTTGCTGCAAATTTGTTTTACTCACATTTTCTTAACATTCCACCATTTTCACGTAGCCTGATTCATGTTTGATGTACACAGTTTGATGCACTAGATATAAATCATACCACTTGTATTTATTTATTAGTTTTTTACATTTTGCACTTTCTTTACCAAAAATTGTTTGAAGTTAATCACATTTGTCTGTAGATGAGTAAATCATTGATGTCAAGGATTCAATATTAAATGTTGCCCGATTGGTCATTGTCGGCTCGGGTACTACTTACATGTACCCCGGGTACTCTTAAGTATACTTACATGTTCCCCGGGTACGGTAAATATTCTTAAACGTACCCGGTTGATATTAGACTGTACCCAAGTTGTCTTCCCGCCCAAAATCCGATGTCGTAAAACGCGCTACTGATTACCGTTAAACGATATTTTTTATCTTAAACAAATCTCTTTAAAAAAACAACTGCATCAACATGCCTTTTAGGTATGAGTTGCGATAATATAGAGGCCATTTAACAGAAAATAGACATAAATGTGAACATAATTAATTTTTAAAAAATAGCCCACAACGACCGATTTAGCGTCAAAATTCCTGGGTATGCTTTAGTATATTTACCATACCCGGGGTGCATGTAAGTAGTACACGAGCGGAGAATGACCAATCGAGCTTAAATGTTGACAAAAAAAGAATAATTTTCTTTAATGGATCGGCCACAGATTGATTCTTCTCTAATCATAGAATAATATTAGCTGATATAAAAAATAACAATGTACACAGTTTTAACAAATTTTTTATTAGGTTGTGGGTTCATCTTTGTTCATGTTTTCACATGCTGTTATTTCTTTGTAGAATTAAAGTTTATTCATTTTCGTGTCATGGTCGTATCTATAAATGTTGACCAAGATGCTGAAAAAAACTTACCATGAAACTTAACACCGATTTTTTTCTACCATCTTCAAAGTGTGATCACCATTAATATTGCAATTGCATTATCAAACAACGCAAAATTCTTAAATTGGTGCATATAATTCAATTATTATTGATTTTTTTTATGTCCCCCACTATAGTAGTGGGGGACATATTGTTTTTGCCCTGTCTGTTGGTCTGTCTGTTGGTCTGTTGGTCTGTTGGTCTGTCTGTTTGCGCCAACATTAACATTTTGCAATAACTTTTGCTATATTGAAGATAGCAACTTCATATTTGGCATGCATGTGTATCTCATGAAGCTGCACATTTTGAGTGGTGAAAGGTCAAGGTCATCCTTCAAGGTCAGAGGTCAAATATATGTGGCCAAAATTGCTCATTTTATGAATACTTTTGCAATATTGAAGATAGCAACTTGATATTTGGCATGCATGTGTATCTCATGGAGCTTCACATTTTGAGTGGTGAAAGGTCAAGGTCATCCTTCAAGGTCAGAGGTCAATTATATGTGGCCAAAATCGCTCATTTTATGAATACTTTTGCAATATTTTTATGAATACTTTTGCAATATTGAAGATAGCAACTTGATATTTGGCATGCATGTGTATCTTATGGAGCTGCACATTTTGAGTGTTGAAAGGTCAAGGTCAAGGTCATCCTTCAAGGTCAGAGGTCAAATATATGTGGCCCAAATCGCTTATTTTATGAATACTTTTGCAATATTGAAGATAGCAACTTGATATTTGGCATGCATGTGTATCTCATGGAGCTGCACATTTTGAGTGGTGAAAGGTCAAGGTCAAGGTCATCCTTCAAGGTCAGAGATCAAATATATGTGGCCCAAATCGCTTATTTTATGGATACTTTTGCAATATTGAAGATAGCAACTTGATATTTGGCATGCATGTGTATCTCATGGAGCTGCACATTTTGAGTGGTGAAAGGTCAAGGTCATCCTTCACAAGGTCAAGGTCATCCTTCACAGGGTCAAGGTCATATATAGGGGACATTGTGTTTCTCAAACACATCTTGTTATATTTTCCATTTTCCTTCACTTGCAACATGTATTTGCTCATGTAATTATATGCCTTGACTGTTGGCATTCTAGGTCTCTTCATTGTTGTTTTTTTTACTGAAAATAGACATACTTAGTTTGTAATGGAGTCAACTTATATGGATGTTAAAAGGGACTTGTTGACAGATTTATACTAGGCTTATAGTTGTGTTGCTTATCAATATTAGCTATTTCAATTGAAGATAATGCTGTAATTAATTATTATTGATATATTTTTTCAATATCTTTAGTGTCTAATACTGCTGTTTTCCCCCTGTTTTTCTAATCTGTGATTGCTCGATTAATTCCTTTAATGCCCATGTGTACAAAATGTTCTATTGGAGATATTGGTAAATATTGTGTTCATTAAATAAGTATAAGTGTATTGTTTGTTACTGTTTTTTTCTTTTAAATTTTGATACAGTACTATTTACTTCTCCATCAACAGAAACTGTTGCCAATTTTGCTAATATAGTAGGGTTATACTTATTGATAACTGAAATTGGAAATGTTCATGGAGACATTGAATATCCATACATTCTTCAACATTTTCTCAAATTGAATGATTTGTTTAACACTTCGCCTACTGAATGTAATAAGTCATGTAACTGACATTTTAATACATTTCTACTTTTTTCCATTTTTGTGTTTATTAAGGTGACATACATCAACTGTTAAAATATTAAGTCAACCTTTTTGGTAAAAATATATGTTTTTATCAAATTTTCGAAATTGACATAACAAGCGCATGTCATTTTCTGAATGTAAAAAGTAGCGTAACTGACATTTTGTAAAATTTTCAGGAGGAGCAAAAATATGTTTTATTTAAATAATAAACATTTTTCTGTATTCAAATTTTCGGATAAGTATTATAATAACAGTTGAAAAACGAAACAAAACTGCAAATTGATATGTCTTTTTTAAAACAATAAAAAATTAAGAAAGGAGCAGTTACCATAATTTCAACACTGAAATATTTTGAGCGCAAAAAATAACATAAGTGCTCTTACTGTATTTTGCTTTATATGCTTTCCTGAACAATTCACAAAATGTCAGTTACCCTAGTTATTACATTCAGTAGACGACTTGTTCTTTCGTGTTACAATATATTTACTGGACAAAGCTATATTTTGAGAAAATATGACATATACTGAATAATCTCTATTAATAAAAAAATTCTTGTAGTATGGCCATTTTAATCGAACTAAAGGTTCTAATAATATTTCTACTTTTAAGCCTGTTTCTAAAATTGAAGTTTCAAAAAACATTACATATCTTTGTGTTTCTATTTTTAATTCTAGTCAAACCATTGTGTCATACGTTATGGGTTCAAATGATTATTTTATGGTGTACAGTGCATATTGTAAAACGTCTCCATTCTCTTATAGTTCATGTTGTTGATACTTTATTTGATGTGTCAGATATAAGTCTTTTCTCTTGTACGTCTCTGAAATGTTGTATATCACGTTGATAACACTGTCAATTTCATGACGTTGATATTCCAGATGGTTATTGGAAAAATAAATGATAAAAGTAGTTTTTCTATATATAAAAATATTGTCTTCTTGTGCAATCAGGATTACATAAGTAATGAACGATTTTAAATAATAAAGATTTGCAATATGTGATCATGGGTTTATGTAATATATATATATAAAGGGAAACTTAAGTTGCATCAAAATTAATATTATTATAATTATTGTAAATACAAATTAATGAACTAAAATATGTGCGTCGCTAGCCTAGCCGTGTTATGTTTTAAGCTGGAGTGTGTTTTTAGCCTTTTACCAAATGTCAAACAAAAACATTATACTACTACTTGTTTAAATATCTCTAGTAGATAAACATTTTAAATAAAAAAACAAGATTATATTACTTTAAGTTTTGAAGAAAGTTTTATTATTTTGAAAATGTATGCGACAACCCAGCGCCTACGTCCGACAGACGTTCTTGTGTGGGACAGACTATGTTGCAAGAACGTTTGTAGTTATATATGAGCCTCGCTCTGGCAAAAACACGTTCTTAACCCTTTCAGCGCTGGAACCGAATTTTAAAGGCCTTTGCAAACAGTTTGGATCCTGATGAGACGCCACAGAACGTGGCGTCTCATCAGGATCCAAACTATTTGCTATTCTGATTGTATTCTTTGAAAAAAATCGAAGAAAATGCTAATTTTAGAAATTCAGCAGACGACATTTTAGCAGATGACAACTACAGGTGGCCGAGCACCCCTTCCAGGATTGCCAGTCACCCTAGATACCGTCAAGCTTTTGATTGATCACTTCAAATAAAACACGCCAAATATATGAGCCTGGCTTCTTAACTATCCTTAAGCGAATTTTTACTAAACACTTTCTTTCAATGGAGATTTCCATAAACGCGGAAAGTTTTGTCCCTGATAAGCCTGTGTGGACTGCACAAGCTAATCTGGGACAACACTTTACGCACATGCATTACATCCATATATAACCATAGCGCGGCTTATATTGTTTCTTTTTTATGCAGTACGATTGAGGTGTTAGAACTGTAATACGAAACTTTGGTTTTCTTGTGTTTCTTGGCGTATTTCCAAATGTTAGGATATTATGTGTCCAAAGTCAAGGGTTAAGAAAAATAAACCAAATAATTGAGGTTTCTCAGCTAGTCCAAGAAAGACTGTGTAAACTAGATTTGCCTAAATACATTGGACGTTGATGAATAAATACCATAATTACTCAAAATCAAAGAATATTTCGTAAAATATTTAGTAAGATAAAGTTAACCCATAAAAAATCAGTGTTCCTTATAGAAATAGGAAATATTGGAATGCAAGATGTTGTGTGGCAACGTAGATTTGACGAGATACTAAATGCACGTTTTTATTTTTGTGTGACAGTATATTATTCCATGTGAATTTCCCGCAAAGATATCCGAACATTTACGAGCGAACGAGGCGCTATCTGGGGTAAGTCCCAAGGAGGCTACGCAACCCTGCCTGTTTCCAATTATCAATCTGGTTCAAACAATACTCCTGTCGTTTTCATAATCCTCTTGTTAAAAATAATCCTCCTGTTTCAAACTGCCTGTTTTAAGTAATCCTCCTATCCCTAGAGATCTGTATGTACTGATGTGCATGCTAGCCATCAAGGCTTTCGGGATCTACCCTCTGTGCACGCCACTGAGCATGCAGAAGCGTGGTTCTGTCAGTGCCATCATGACAATGAGGAAGTATGAATGTCAGTTATCAGATAACCACTTTTGTAACAGACACAATCAGCACAATTTAAATGTTCAATTACGTTCAGTCTGCTTGTGCCTCTGCTCAGAGGAATGGCTACAATGGTAAGTCTAACAAGTCAAGGCGGTATAACGTGATGAACATGGAGTGCCCTCCAGCAGATGTTGTTAGTGGATAAACCTACCCAAGTAGTAGAGAGGCTACAGGGTGCTCCAAGGGCCAGCTACCTTGCTCTGATTGAGACCCGGGGTTTTACGTTAAGGAACCTTATTTTGTAGACGATGGGATTTGTTATTTAATATTTTTTCAGGCCATTATAAAACCTATTGTCTTACCACCATCATAGAACGATTTGTTAGTTATTTTTATGTTCCCCATCCACTATAGTAGGGGACATATTGTTTTTGCCCTGTCTGTTGGTTGGTTGGTTTGCGCCAACTTTAATATTTGCAATAACTTTTGCAATATTGAAGATAGCAACTTGATATTTGGCATGCATATGTATCTCATGGAGCTGCACATTTTGAGTGGTGAATGGTCAAGGTCAATGTCATCCTTCAAGGTCAGAGGTCAAATATATGTGGCCAAAATCGCTAATTTTATAAATACTTTTGCAATATTGAAGATAGCAACTTGATATTTGGCATGCATGTGTATCTCATGGAGCCGCACATTTTGAGTGGTGAAAGGTCATGGTCAAGGTCATCCTTCAAGGTCAAAGGTAAAAAAAAAAAGCGGCGCGGAAGGGGACATAGTGTTTCTGACAAACACATTTCTTGTTTATGTAAAAACTAAAGTAATTATCTGAAAGGGACAAATGATATCACGGTGGTATTCATAGCCGTCTTCAGATCTTCATTATGACGTAGTTCAATGCGCCAGGCGTGAGATCTTTGTGTGTACTTAGTTTATATTCCTTTGCATTTCAAAAAATAGTCTGCATCCAAATAGTGACTTTAATGGCATTCCGTGCATCTGGTTTATAATGCAAACAAAAAAATGTATTTATATCAAAACTTTATTGTTTTAAGCATTAATGTTTGTTTATAAAAATGTCATTAGTTGCATTTTATAAATATTCAATAATATATCATTTTAACTTTTACATAACTTTGATTATCAAATAAGATATTGATGCCATACCTCCTACAATGTGTACTTAAAGAAGTTAACTCAACAAAAAACTATTTTTCTGCAGAATGCTCTTTATTTCACAGTGAAACAACCATAGCAACAACAACAACAACATTTAGTAGCAAATCAGCATGCAATTGCCTTCAAGCCAAAGAAAGAAAAAAAATCACAAGTGTAATAAAAGGATTATAAGAATTATGAAAAATAGGTAATGATAGAATTTAACAAAGAGGTTACTAATTAACAAGAGATTGCCAAGCAATATGGTCCCCTACTGGTGAAACACCATAATTGTCAGATTATTTTTATTTTTTATTTGTTGCCATAGCAACCAGAATTCTTGCCGTGGAAACAAAATGAAATGATATGCATAATCTCCATATTGCCATCTGTCCGTGTTTCAAGTTTCATGAAAAAAAATGAAGATTCGCCGGATCCAGAAAAATGTGACAGACAGACTGACTGACTGACGCTCTGAGCGCAAACTATAATTGCCCTCCGGTTTCACCGGTAGGGGACAATAACATTTTTTTTTTTTTATTACTATAAAACAAATTTTGATTCTTCAAAATAGATCTTATATACAAATACAATTCAGCATTTTCAGTACTAGCATACATTTAGCATTTAAACATATTCAGTAATATAGGAACCAACTGATTAGTAGATTTTTTTTATCCCAACACATTTTATTTCCAATTGCAAACAAGTACATATACAATATAAATTGTAACAATAATGATTTGAAATATGACACAACAACAAAAAAACAAGCATGTTATGCAACCAACTCGTATCTTAAGTTATGTATAGTAGTAGTCAACAACAGACAAAAACTAACAAGTAAGTGAAGTGTCTTGAAAACTTTACAATTACTAGCACATATAGAGTTCAGTGTTGGAAAGAAAGAAAACATGTACAAAGTACATATAGAGAAAAAAAAAACATCGTCCAGTTTGAAAGAACAGCAAAGAATGTGTACATTGTTATAGCGGATGAAACAAGACATTGCCAAGCAATATGGTCCCCTACCGGTGAAACTCCACCATTGTCAGAATTTTTTATATATTTTTTTATATTTGTTGCCATAGCAACCACAATTATTGATGTAGGAACAAAATGAAATGATGTGCATAATCTCCATATTGCCATCTATCCATATTTTAAGTTTCATTAAAAAATATGAAGAACTTTTAAAGTTATGGCAGGATCCAAAAAAGTGTGACTGACAGAATGATGGACAGACTGACTGACCTAGGTCCTACATTTTATTTGAATAACGATACGCTTTAAATAGTATTTGTAAAAAGTGCTTTAAACTACAACAGTCATCAAATTTAAATTCTAAGTATTGAGGACATAGCATTAAATTGTTCCCACTCACTGTCAAAGGAGTCTAACTTATTGTGTGAAATCGATATTTTTCTCAAGTTATCATATTCATACTTAGTGTATATCTTTGCTCCTGTTATGCTTGGAATGCATTTATTCATTTTACACTTGTACAAGTATGACTTAATAAACAAAATAACATTATTTAAGGCTTTAGCAGACTAACTTGAATATCCAAATATCCAATAATATAGGGGACAATAACATACATAGTTTCACTCTAACATTGACAATGACTGCTGTTGATAATGATTATGACTGTTGAGCATTCAAATAAGTCATGTTTACAGTCAGATGTCAACTGAGTCTTGTCTCCCCTTTCATGGTTCAACTCCCCCTCCTTCCAGGTGACCTTCATGTCCCTGCAGGACCAGCATTGACAACACTGAGGCACACAATCTGAATAAGAAAATACAACACCACCATTCACAGCACCGGGGCATTTACATCAATAACGCATATGGACTTAAGTCTGAATTAGGACCAACAAAAGGGAATAGAATAAGCCAAGGACCCAATTTCTCAACTATTATTAAGTTGGTGTTTTAGAATAGTTGGTTTAACTCACTTATTTACTGAAGTTTTATTAGTGCGTCAGAGTTGCTGGCGTTTAACTGAATATTCTTTATGTTGTTAGTTTTAAAACATTCAATTATGTGATACATTATGAATTACTTGTTTGGATTATTTTGCTTTTGTCAAAAGACCCTTGTATGCAAGGATAACAATTACATAGGTGTGTGTGTACACATATGGAAAAACATTTGCAACAGAAAACATAAGATGGGCTTTTAATTTTGCAGATAAATTAGCAATTCATGGTGTTTAATTGTGTACATTAAATAGGTGGCATCATGCAAAAATGGGTCTTTTACCATAAGTGGTATATTGTGGTGCGCAATTGTAAAGTCTGGTCAGGAGCTACCATGTCTGTAATAAAGTCAAGCAAGGTTTTGTAGTCTCATAAGTAGACAGCTGAGCCCCTGACCAGACTGCCCTACAGACAGCTGAGCCCCTGACCAGACTGCCCTATTGAGCAGGCTTGTTAGGAGCTATGCCACTTATGGCATAAGACCCATTTTTGCTTGACATGACTCGCATAAAAAAAGACAAACATTATACACTGCGTACAACTAAAAGACCATTTAAATGCGTTTAAATCATTATTTTAATTGTGATTAGCTTAAGACTTTAAATAATATCGTATGCATGACTTGCTTGTTTGGATTATTGCGCCAGTAACAACAGTATTTTAGTCATCAAATTTATGTCGTGAGATTTCAAATGTGAAGTTCTTGTGAAAAGACAATGGTATATAATGAGAAAATGCATGTGTGTGTGCGTGTATGTGTGCTTTCGCATATAAAACACTATTATTTTGCAACATACAACATAGAAAGTGCTTTAATTTTCGCAAATAACTGAGCAATTCATGCTATTTAATTGTGTGCATTAAATGAGCCGTTTCGCAGGCTGGTTTGGAGCTACGCCCGCCCTATATGGCAGTAGACCCATTTTTGTAAGATGTGGCCGAAATTAGGGATGTTAAATTCAAAGAAAAGGAAGATGAAAAACACTGAATACTGAAAAAAAGCTGATCAAATCTGAGTTGACCAACAAGCTCTACTCTACCATAAACCTGACATCAAACTAGAGAAAATACATTTACTTCATAATGGTTTTATTTGTACCTTCTTTACATAATAATAATAGAACAATTTTGTTCTTTTATTCTAATTTTTTAAAGACTAGTATGCCTTTTGAATATGACCTTTTTCGTTCCCATGTAGAAATATACTTAATAAATGACCAGACTTTTAATGATGGTCAAAACTTCCTCTTTTCAGTGATCAAGGCATTAGATGGGAAATCTGATTGGCAGAAAGTCATTTCATTCAAAAATGAAATAACATAAAACTTAGAAATACTCTTCAAGTGAAGTATAGAAATCTGTTTCTTATTGATGAAATAACCATCAACACAACACAGTATATAAAATTGCAACTGCTTTAATACGTGAGTTTTATTGTTTACCTGGTAAATTTCTATGCTAAATTGACACAGACACAACGAAACCCCTGATTCATACAAACACAAATTTGCTAGAGAAACACACGAAAGTCACTCAAGAAGCATAAAGAAAAGCAAACATGGGTTCGGACAATCCTATGGATTGTACTATTTATAACATGTTACACTTACTATTCCTTCTTGTTGATGCTTTCCGGATGTGGACTCAAACTGAATGTACCAGCCTCTATTCACTTCATCTTGTATTATTAACTGGAAAGTGAGACCATGAACGTTTGCACTTATAGTCAAGAATGAGCGATATAAATATATTATAATTTTTTAACGTAATTCTTTTTTATTTGATACGGACCGTAATCTTTTGCAAAATATCTTACTAAAATTGCAAGTTAACATTCAAATAAACCATGGAAATATTTATAATTGAGCTCTGGGAAAAAATGGTTTAACCCTTTACCACTAAGAAACGTATTTTCACCCATTTGTAGTCCCTTTAGAAAGTTATATTTAATTTAAGACCTTTCTAACTAGATTCAACTTTTTAAGGCTTCATCTCCAAACCTTAGATACTGATGAGCAGCAAACAGCATACAACCTGAACAGACTGTGAGTTACTTGCAGGCTGTTCTGGTTTTATGCTGTTTGTACAAAGCCATTTTCACTTTGCTTCGGAGCGGCTAAAGTTTAATGCATGTGCGTAAAGTGTCGTCCCAGATTAGTCTCTGCAGTAATTTAGAAAGAAATTGCTCCTATGCGTAAATCCAGTTAAAGCAAAAAGTGTCATTCCTAATTAGCCTGTGGGGTCACTGCAGTGGCTTATCTTTAGACAACACTTTAGTTGCATTAAGCCCCATTTTTCAGAGCAAGGCTAACTTTTTATTTTATCAATTTGGACAGCATCATAAAAACAACCAGGTGTACTGCAAAATATTAAACCAAGTTATTGTCAGACTCAAAATTTTGAATAAACAGGCAGTTTTGTTTTATAAATTTTCCTCCTCTACCAGTGTTTCTTGTTCCTGGAATTTGAAAGATAACCTTTGTCTTCATTCACAACATTACAAAGAATTTTCATTTTAACTTTTTGTTCATCATCATTAATCCACAATATTCATATCATAAGTACACCATATAGTTGTATGACATAAATCAGAATTCATAAGGCCCGGTATTCACAAAAGACAGATGAAAACATTTTAAGTATTCAAATATGAGCTAAATTAATAAGAATTTGTATGAACTGTCTTGTACTTTTCAGGTATTCAGTTACTTTTTTAAACGACAAAACACTACAAGAATTTCCATCCTTATAATGTTTATGGAGTTTAATTATGGCTTTGTCGCATAGCCATGCTGCTGATTTCAATGACTGTAAAAGTGTTGTCAACAAAGTTTATTTGAGTCTCGCTCTGGGAAAACAGGGCTTAATACATGTGCCTAAAGTGTCGTACAAGGCTAGCATGTGCAGTCCTCAATACTTTCTGCCTAAACTGGATTTTTGCTAAAAGTCTTCTTTAACTCTTTCAGTGCGGGAACCGAATTTTGAAGGCCTTTGCAAACAGTTTGGATCCAGATGAGACGCCACAGAACGTGGCGTCTCATCAGGATCCAAACTGTTTGCTATTCTGATAGTATTTTTTGAAAAAAAATCAAAGAAAAGGCTAATTTTAGAAATTTAGCAGACAACATTTTAGCAGACCACAAATTTCCCAGCATGCAAAGGGTTAAAAGTAAAAATATAAAAATATAAAAGCAAAGAATCGTGCATGATAAGCATGTGCAGAATTTATGCACATGAAATCAGCCCCGTTTTCCCAGTTAGTCTTAGTTCATTTTCCACTCACTCCCTGCCTTCCAGTTTGAAGGGTGTTACCACCTGCACACATGCCATTCTGTTCCGGATACCACCTGCACACACGCCATTCTGTTCCTGATACCCCCTGAAACAGTGGAAGTCTCTGTCCTGGGTCCCAGTAAACCTTCTGACTGTAGTCAAACTCCTCGCTGACTATGATTGGTTAAAATTCCATCTCTTGGGACTTCAGTTCCTCTAAACTTTTTGCAATACATATTAATTATAATATATATATGAGCCACAAATAAACACAATGGTCTTTAATTATAACCAAAGTTTTACTTTTTGTTTGGGTATACCTGGATGTTGTTGCTTTTATGATAAAATTAAACTGGTTTGAGGATAAAAGATGTAAATACATAGACATGTACAATGTGTTAATTATAAATAAAAATTACATTTTCGGTAAAAAGATACCATGTTAACCACGTTTGTTATAATGTGGTCTTCGGTGAAGTTAATTCATTGTTTTTTAACACTGGGAATTAATTCTCATTATGCTATTATGCATGTTTGTACATACTTTATAGGAATCTCCATTTGGCAGTCTATTCCTTCTGTCTTGGAGATCTTGTATCAGATCTTTTTTCCATTTCCATTTCTTCCACTGTTTTTGCCAATAGCTCAGGTACCATGACTTTGAATGGGAAAAACCTGAATGTGATAATGTGATAGCTACATTTAAGTGTATGGATTATGTATATAAAACAACATATGAATATATAATATATATATATATAAATAGGTCACGGGGTTCCCACTTTAAACACATGTATCTCCATACCCTTTTTTTCCGATATAAACACCAATTAAGGTATATAGGGGTACCTAATATATTATTATATATAAATACGTAATTTATTTGACGTCTTATACAAGGATATATATAGCGACATTAATTGCGATGTATATAAAATTTCAATTTCAGACGTGATTGTGTTTTTTTATTTAAGACCGTATTGTGATATTTGATTGCATTACCTCCCCTACACCCCACTCATAGTAATTAAAGGTGCCTAGAACGCGGGGTTGTATACAGACCCTGTTTTTTATATTGACCTCGTAAGTATAGTCTGAAAACTACCGAGACCGCGTAACTGGCACTATGTATTAATATATATATATATATTTATATATATATAAAAATGTATATATTAATATGCAATACAGCAATAGATCTAATGTTAAAATTTAGTCACAGGATAAGCCTTCTTAATGTTGGATACTAAAAATAGTAAGATAATAATGAAAATTTAATGGATAAGGATAGCTTATATCGGTTTTACGATTTGTATTAGACTGAAAAAGATTTTAAAACAAGAGATGGGTTTGTCAGAAACACAATGCCCCCTAATGTACCGCTTGTTTTTTGTTGACCTTTGACCTTGAAGGATGACCTTGACCTTTCACCACTCAAAATGTGCAGCTCTATGAGATACACATGCATGTCAAATATGAAGTTGCTATGTTCAATATTTCAAAAGTTATTGCAAAACTTTACTGTATTATTAATTTATTTTTTTACCTTTGATCTTGAAGGATGACCTTGACCTTTCACCACTCAAAATGTGCAGCTCCATGAGATACAAATGTATGCCAAATATGAAGTTGCTATGTTCAATATTTCAAAAGTTATTGCAAAACGTTACTGTAATATTAAAGTTTTGGGACAGAATGACAGAAAGACAGGCCCAAAACAATATACCCCCGATCTGTCGATCCGGGGGCATAAAAAAGATCATTCAAAAACGATCATGAAGATAGACGAAAATTCTCGGTCGTTTTAGTTATACCGTTTCCCTCACTCTGCGGTTCATTGCATTCATGTATGTTGAGGCACGAACGACAACTCTGCTATAAGAATGCGTTTCCGTACGTACCGAGTTTGATTTGAATTAGTATTGTGTAACCTCTAGTGCGGCCGTAATATTTGTACAAAGTTTATGAAATTAAATAAATCGTACAAACACGTCACTGTTTATTTAAATGTTTCTGGTACTAAACATGTTTCGGCCGTAGCCTCCATCAGTAGTACATTAATATAAACAAATACAAAGGAAGTGACGTCAACGTCAATACAATAACGTAACGTCGTTTGGCGGAAAAATATATAGTACATAATATTACATAATACATAATACAAAGATGGATCATTGCTGATACAACAGTCTATTAGTAATAATATAATTTATAAAAAACATAGTAATAGACAAACATCAAATGTATATCTAAATTATGTTTATGTTCTATATGTCATACAGCAGTTTATTATTTAGACCGTTAGGAATCATAGTTTTTAATTTGTGTATCCAATATGTTTCTTTACATAAACGGTCTAGATTGTTTTGAACAACATCAATAGGTACAAAGGAGAAATCTAATAAAGTGCAATCATTGTCAGTAGATCCAAAATGTGTAGCAACATGTGAAATAGGATTTATTGAACAATTTCTGATATCAAATCTATGGCTATTCATTCTGCGGGAAACATTCTGATTAGTTTGTCCAACGTATTGTTTATTACAATTTTTACATGTAATAAGATATATAACATTGCGCGAAGTACAATCAACATCATAGTGTAAATCATACGATAAACCAGTAACACTTCTATTTAAACTTGAACATATGTTTATATTATTGCAATATGTACATCTTGGTCGGTTACATTGACCCGATAAATGAATATCAGTACTGTTATAAGACACTGAACATCTTACAAGGCTGTTACGTATATTCTTAGGTCTTTTATAGGCCAAAATAGGTTTATGTTAGGAAACAATGTTGAGGGTCATGTTAGGTAACAATGTTAAGAGTCATGTTAGGAAACAATGTTAAGAGTAATGTTAGGAAACAATGTTAAGGTCATGTTAGGAAACAATGTTAAGAGTCATGTTAGGAAACAATGTTAAGAGTAATGTTAGGAAACAATGTTAAGGTCATGTTAGGAAACAATGTACAGAGTCATGTTAGAAAACAATGTTAAGAGTCATGTTAGGAAACAATGTTAAGAGTAATGTTAGGAAACAATGTTTAGGGTCATGTTAGGAAACAATTTTAAGGGTCATGTTAGGAAACAATGTTAAGGGTCATGTTAGGAAACAATGTTAAGAGTCATGTTAGGAAACAATGTTAAGAGTAATGTTAGGAAACAATGTTAAGGTCATGTTAGGAAACAATGTTAAGAGTCATGTTAGAAAACAATGTTAAGAGTCATGTTAGGAAACAATGTTAAGAGTCATGTTAGGAAACAATGTTAAGGGTCATGTTAGGAAACAATGTTAAGGGTCATGTTAGGAAACAATGTTAAGGGGTCATGTTAGGAAACAATGTTAAGGGTCATGTTAGGAAACAATGTTAAGAGTCATGTTAGGAAACGATGTTAAGGGTCATGTTAGGAAACAATGTTTAGGGTCATGTTAGGAAACAATGTTTAGGGTCATGTTAGGAAACGATGTTAAGAGATATGTTAGGAAACGATGTTAAGAGTCATGTTAGGAAACAATGTTAAGAGTCATGTTAGGAAACGATGTTAAGAGTCATGTTAGGAAACGATGTTGAGAGTCATGTAAGGAAACAATGTTTAAGAGTCATGTTAGGAAACGATGTTGAGAGTCATGTTAGGAAACGATGTTAAGAGTCATAAGAGGAAACAATGTTAAGAGTCATGTTAGGAAACGATGTTAAGAGTCATGTTAGGAAACAATGTTAAGAGTCATGTTAGGAAACGATGTTAAGAGTCATGTTAGGAAAAAATGTTAAGAGTCATGTTAGGAAACGATGTTGAGAGTCATGTTAGGAAACAATGTTAAGAGTCATGTTATGAAAGAATGTTAAGAGTCATGTTAGGAAAAATGTTAAGAGTCATGTTAGGAAACGATGTTAAGAGTCATGTTAGGAAACAATGTTAAGAGTCATGTTAGGAAACGATGTTAAGAGTCATGTTAGGAAACGATGTTAAGAGTCATGTTAGGAAACAATGTTAAGAGTCATGTTAGGAAACGATGTTAAGAGTCATGTTAGGAAACAATGTTAAGAGTCATGTTAGGAAACAATGTGTAAGAGTCATGTTAGGAAACGTTGTTAAGAGTCATGTTAGGAAACGATGTTAAGAGTCATGTTAGGAAACGATGTTAAGAGTCATGTTAGGAAACAATGTTAAGAGTCATGTTAGGAAACGATGTTAAGAGTCATGTTAGGAAACGATGTTAAGAGTCATGTTAGGAAACGATGTTAAGAGTCATGTTAGGAAACAATGTTAAGAGTCATGTTAGGAAACGATGTTAAGAGTCATGTTAGGAAACGATGTTAAGAGTCATGTTAGGAAACGATGTTAAGAGTCATGTTAGGAAACGATATTAAGAGTCATGTTAGGAAACGATGTTAAGAGTCATGTTAGGAAACAATGTTAAGAGTCATGTTAGGAAACAATGTTAAGAGTCATGTTAGGAAACAATGTTAAGAGTCATGTTAGGAAACGATGTAGAGAGTCATGTTAGGAAACAATGTTAAGTGTCAGGTTAGGAAACGACGTTGAGATTCATGTTAGGAAACAATGTTAAGGGTCATGTTAGGAAACAATGTTAAGGGTCATGTTAGGAAACAATGTTAAGAGTCATGTTAGGAAACAATGTTAAGTGTCATGTTAGGAAACGACGTTGAGATTCATGTCAGGAAACAATGTTAAGGGTCATGTTAGGAAACAATGTTAAGAGTCATGTTAGGAAACAATATTTAGAGTCATGTTAGGAAACAATGTTAAAAGTCATGTTAGGAAACAATGTTTAGAGTCATGTTAGGAAATGATGTTAAGAGTCATGTTAGGAAACGATGTTAAGAGTCATGTGAGGAAACAATGTTAAGAGTCATGTTAGGAAGCAATGTTAAGAGTCATGTTAGGAAACGATGTTAAGAGTCATGTGAGGAAACAATGTTAAGAGTCATGTTAGGAAACAATGTTAAGTGTCATGTTAGGAAACGATGTTGAGAGTCATGTTAGGAAACAATGTTAAGAGTCATGTAAGGAAACGATATTTAGAGTCATGTTAGGAAACAATGTTAAAAGTCATGTTAGGAAACAATGTTTAGAGTCATGTTAGGAAATGATGTTAAGAGTCATGTTAGGAAACGATGTTAAGAGTCATGTGAGGAAACAATGTTAAGAGTCATGTTAGGAAACAATGTTAAGAGTCATGTTAGGAAACGATGTGAGGAAACAATGTTAAGAGTCATGTTAGGAAACAATGTTAAGTGTCATGTTAGGAAAAGATGTTGAGAGTCATGTTAGGAAACAATGTTAAGAGTCAGGATATAAAACAATGTTAAGTGTCATGTTAGGAAACAATGTTAAGAGTCATGTTAGGAAACAATGTTAATGATCATGTTAGTATACAATGTTAAGAGTCATGTTAAAAAACTAGGTTAAGAGTTATGTCATGTAAGAAAACAATGCTTAAATTCATGTTAGGCAACAATGTTAAGAGTCATGTTAGGAAACAGGGTTAAGCGTCATGTTAGGAAACGATGTGAAGGGTCATGTTAGAAAAGTATGTTAAGAGTCATGTAAGGAAACAATTATTTAGGGTCATTTAGCAAACAATGTCACGGGTCATGTTAGAAAACTATATTAAGAGTCATGTTAGGAAAGGATGTTAAGCGTCATTTTAGGAACAATGTTAAGAGTCATGTAAGGAAAGGATGTAAAGCATCATTTTAGAAAACAATGATAACAAGGGTCATGTGAGAAAACGATGTTAAGGGTCATGCTAGGGAATAATTATGTTTAGGGTCAGGTTAGGGAACAGTATTAAGGGTCATGTTAGGAAATGATGTTGAGGGTCATGTAAGGAAACAATGTTAATGATCATGTTAGTATACAATGTTAAGAGTCATGTTAAAAAACTAGGTTAAGAGTTATGTTAGGAAACAATTTTAAGGGTCATATAAGGAAACACTGTTAAGGGTAATGTTAGAAAACAATATTTAGAGTCACATCAGGAAAAGATGTTTACAGCATTGTTTTGAATCAAAATGACGGGTCATGTTAGAAAACAAAGTAAAGAGTCATGTAGGGAAACAAGGTATAGGGGAATGCTTTGTGCTTTCCAACTGCCGGTCACCGCTTACCAATAGCAGTAGAGACGCTTTGTGCTTTCCAACAGCCGGTCACCGCTTACCAATAGCAGTAGAGACGCTTTGTGCTTTCCAACAGCCGGTCACCGCTTACCAATAGCAGTAGAGACGCTTTGTGCTTTCCAACAGCCGGTCACCGCTTACCAATAGCAGTAGAGACGCTTTGTGCTTTCCCAACAGCCGGTCACCGCTTACCAATAGCAGTAGAGACGCTTTGTGCTTTCCAAAAGCCGGTCACCGCTTACCAATAGCAGTAGAGAACGCTTTGTGCTTTCCAAAAGCCGGTCACCGCTTACCAATAGCAGTAGAGACGCTTTGTGCTTTCCAACAGCCGGTCACCGCTTACCAATAGCAGTAGAGACGCTTTGTGCTTTCCAACAGCCGGTCACCCCTTACCAATAGCAGTAGAGACGCTTTGTGCTTTCCAACAGCCGGTCACCGCTTACCAATAGCAGTAGAGACGCTTTGTGCTTTCCAACAGCCGGTCACCGCTTACCAATAGCAGTAGAGACGCTTTGTGCTTTCCAACAGCCGGTCACCGCTTACCAATAGCAGTAGAGACGCTTTGTGCTTTTCCAACAGCCGGTCACCGCTTACCAATAGCAGTAGAGACGCTTTGTGCTTTCCAACAGCCGGTCACCGCTTACCAATAGCAGTAGAGACGCTTTGTGCTTTCCAACAGCCGGTCACCGCTTACCAATAGCAGTAGAGACGCTTTGTGCTTTCCAACAGCCGGTCACCGCTTACCAATAGCAGTAGAGACGCTTTGTGCTTTCCAACAGCCGGTCACCGCTTACCAATAGCAGTAGAGACGCTTTGTGCTTTCCAACAGCCGGTCACCGCTTACCAATAGCAGTAGAGACGCTTTGTGCTTTCCAACAGCCGGTCACCGCTTACCAATAGCAGTAGAGACGCTTTGTGCTTTCAACAGCCGGTCACCGCTTACCAATAGCAGTAGAGACGCTTTGTGCTTTCCAACAGCCGGTCACCGCTTACCAATAGCAGTAGAGACGCTTTGTGCTTTCCAACAGCCGGTCACCGCTTACCAATAGCAGTAGAGACGCTTTGTGCTTTCCAACAGCCGGTCACCGCTTACCAATAGCAGTAGAGACGCTTTGTGCTTTCCAACAGCCGGTCACCGCTTACCAATAGCAGTAGAGACGCTTTGTGCTTTCCAACAGCCGGTCACCGCTTACCAATAGCAGTAGAGACGCTTTGTGCTTTCCAACAGCCGGTCACCGCTTACCAATAGCAGTAGAGACGCTTTGTGCTTTCCAACAGCCGGTCACCGCTTACCAATAGCATGTAGAGACGCTTTGTGCTTTCCAACAGCCGGTCACCGCGTACCAATAGCAGTAGAGACGCTTTGTGCTTTCCAACAGCCGGTCACCGCTTACCAATAGCAGTAGAGACGCTTTGTGCTTTCCAACAGCCGGTCACCGCTTACCAATAGCAGTAGAGACGCTTTGTGCTTTCCAACAGCCGGTCACCGCTTACCAATAGCAGTAGAGACGCTTTGTGCTTTCCAACAGCCGGTCACCGCTTACCAATAGCAGTAGAGACGCTTTGTGCTTTCCAACAGCCGGTCCACCGCTTACCAATAGCAGTAGAGACGCTTTGTGCTTTCCAACAGCCGGTCACCGCTTACCAATAGCAGGTAGAGACGCTTTGTGCTTTCCAACAGCCGGTCACCGCTTACCAATAGCAGTAGAGACGCTTTGTGCTTTCCAACAGCCGGTCACCGCTTACCAATAGCAGTAGAGACGCTTTGTGCTTTCCAACAGCCGGTCACCGCTTACCAATAGCAGTAGAGACGCTTTGTGCTTTCCAACAGCCGGTCACCGCTTACCAATAGCAGTAGAGACGCTTTGTGCTTTCCAACAGCCGGTCACCGCTTACCAATAGCAGTAGAGACGCTTTGTGCTTTCCAACAGCCGGTCACCGCTTACCAATAGCAGTAGAGACGCTTTGTGCTTTCCAACAGCCGGTCACCGCTTACCAATAGCAGTAGAGACGCTTTGTGCTTTCCAACAGCCGGTCACCGCTTACCAATAGCAGTAGAGACGCTTTGTGCTTTCCAACAGCCGGTCACCGCTTACCAATAGCAGTAGAGACGCTTTGTGCTTTCCAACAGCCGGTCACCGCTTACCAATAGCAGTAGAGACGCTTTGTGCTTTCCAACAGCCGGTCACCGCTTACCAATAGCAGTAGAGACGCTTTGTGCTTTCCAACAGCCGGTCACCGCTTACCAATAGCAGTAGAGACGCTTTGTGCTTTCCAACAGCCGGTCACCGCTTACCAATAGCAGTAGAGACGCTTTGTGCTTTCCAACAGCCGGTCACCGCTTACCAATAGCAGTAGAGACGCTTTGTGCTTTCCAACAGCCGGTCACCGCTTACCAATAGCAGTAGAGACGCTTTGTGCTTTCCAACAGCCGGTCACCGCTTACCAATAGCAGTAGAGACGCTTTGTGCTTTCCAACAGCCGGTCACCGCTTACCAATAGCAGTAGAGACGCTTTGTGCTTTCCAACAGCCGGTCACCGCTTACCAATAGCAGTAGAGACGCTTTGTGCTTTCCAACAGCCGGTCACCGCTTACCAATAGCAGTAGAGACGCTTTGTGCTTTCCAACAGCCGGTCACCGCTTACCAATAGCAGTAGAGACGCTTTGTGCGTTCCAACAGCCGGTCACCGCTTACCAATAGCAGTAGAGACGCTTTGTGCTTTCCAACAGCCGGTCACCGCTTACCAATAGCAGTAGAGACGCTTTGTGCTTTCCAACAGCCGGTCACCGCTTACCAATAGCAGTAGAGACGCTTTGTGCTTTCCAACAGCCGGTCACCGCTTACCAATAGCAGTAGAGACGCTTTGTGCTTTCCAACAGCCGGTCACCGCTTACCAATAGCAGTAGAGACGCTTTGTGCTTTCCAACAGCCGGTCACCGCTTACCAATAGCAGTAGAGACGCTTTGTGCTTTCCAACAGCCGGTCACCGCTTACCAATAGCAGTAGAGACGCTTTGTGCTTTCCAACAGCCGGTCACCGCTTACCAATAGCAGTAGAGACGCTTTGTGCTTTCCAACAGCCGGTCACCGCTTACCAATAGCAGTAGAGACGCTTTGTGCTTTCCAACAGCCGGTCACCGCTTACCAATAGCAGTAGAGACGCTTTGTGCTTTCCAACAGCCGGTCACCGCTTACCAATAGCAGTAGAGACGCTTTGTGCTTTCCAACAGCCGGTCACCGCTTACCAATAGCAGTAGAGACGCTTTGTGCTTTCCAACAGCCGGTCACCGCTTACCAATAGCAGTAGAGACGCTTTGTGCTTTCCAACAGCCGGTCACCGCTTACCAATAGCAGTAGAGACGCTTTGTGCTTTCCAACAGCCGGTCACCGCTTACCAATAGCAGTAGAGACGCTTTGTGCTTTCCAACAGCCGGTCACCGCTTACCAATAGCAGTAGAGACGCTTTGTGCTTTCCAACAGCCGGTCACCGCTTACCAATAGCAGTAGAGACGCTTTGTGCTTTCCAACAGCCGGTCACCGCTTACCAATAGCAGTAGAGACGCTTTGTGCTTTCCAACAGCCGGTCACCGCTTACCAATAGCAGTAGAGACGCTTTGTGCTTTCCAACAGCCGGTCACCGCTTACCAATAGCAGTAGAGACGCTTTGTGCTTTCCAACAGCCGGTCACCGCTTACCAATAGCAGTAGAGACGCTTTGTGCTTTCCAACAGCCGGTCACCGCTTACCAATAGCAGTAGAGACGCTTTGTGCTTTCCAAACAGCCGGTCACCGCTTACCAATAGCAGTAGAGACGCTTTGTGCTTTCCAACAGCCGGGTCACCGCTTACCAATAGCAGTAGAGACGCTTTGGTGCTTTCCAACAGCCGGTCACCGCTTACCAATAGCAGTAGAGACGCTTTGTGCTTTCCAACAGCCGGTCACCGCTTACCAATAGCAGTAGAGACGCTTTGTGCTTTCCAACAGCCGGTCACCGCTTACCAATAGCAGTAGAGACGCTTTGTGCTTTCCAACAGCCGGTCACCGCTTACCAATAGCAGTAGAGACGCTTTGTGCTTTCCAACAGCCGGTCACCGCTTACCAATAGCAGTAGAGACGCTTTGTGCTTTCCAACAGCCGGTCACCGCTTACCAATAGCAGTAGAGACGCTTTGTGCTTTCCAACAGCCGGTCACCGCTTACCAATAGCAGTAGAGACGCTTTGTGCTTTCCAACAGCCGGTCACCGCTTACCAATAGCAGTAGAGACGCTTTGTGCTTTCCAACAGCCGGTCACCGCTTACCAATAGCAGTAGAGACGCTTTGTGCTTTCCAACAGCCGGTCACCGCTTACCAATAGCAGTAGAGACGCTTTGTGCTTTCCAACAGCCGGTCACCGCTTACCAATAGCAGTAGAGACGCTTTGTGCTTTCCAACAGCCGGTCACCGCTTACCAATAGCAGTAGAGACGCTTTGTGCTTTCCAACAGCCGGTCACCGCTTACCAATAGCAGTAGAGACGCTTTGTGCTTTCCAACAGCCGGTCACCGCTTACCAATAGCAGTAGAGACGCTTTGTGCTTTCCAACAGCCGGTCACCGCTTACCAATAGCAGTAGAGACGCTTTGTGCTTTCCAACAGCCGGTCACCGCTTACCAATAGCAGTAGAGACGCTTTGTGCTTTCCAACAGCCGGTCACCGCTTACCAATAGCAGTAGAGACGCTTTGTGCTTTCCAACAGCCGGTCACCGCTTACCAATAGCAGTAGAGACGCTTTGTGCTTTCCAACAGCCGGTCACCGCTTACCAATAGCAGTAGAGACGCTTTGTGCTTTCCAACAGCCGGTCACCGCTTACCAATAGCAGTAGAGACGCTTTGTGCTTTCCAACAGCCGGTCACCGCTTACCAATAGCAGTAGAGACGCTTTGTGCTTTCCAACAGCCGGTCACCGCTTACCAATAGCAGTAGAGACGCTTTGTGCTTTCCAACAGCCGGTCACCGCTTACCAATAGCAGTAGAGACGCTTTGTGCTTTCCAACAGCCGGTCACCGCTTACCAATAGCAGTAGAGACGCTTTGTGCTTTCCAACAGCCGGTCACCGCTTACCAATAGCAGTAGAGACGCTTTGTGCTTTCCAACAGCCGGTCACCGCTTACCAATAGCAGTAGAGACGCTTTGTGCTTTCCAACAGCCGGTCACCGCTTACCAATAGCAGTAGAGACGCTTTGTGCTTTCCAACAGCCGGTCACCGCTTACCAATAGCAGTAGAGACGCTTTGTGCTTTCCAACAGCCGGTCACCGCTTACCAATAGCAGTAGAGACGCTTTGTGCTTTCCAACAGCCGGTCACCGCTTACCAATAGCAGTAGAGACGCTTTGTGCTTTCCAACAGCCGGTCACCGCTTACCAATAGCAGTAGAGACGCTTTGTGCTTTCCAACAGCCGGTCACCGCTTACCAATAGCAGTAGAGACGCTTTGTGCTTTCCAACAGCCGGTCACCGCTTACCAATAGCAGTAGAGACGCTTTGTGCTTTCCAACAGCCGGTCACCGCTTACCAATAGCAGTAGAGACGCTTTGTGCTTTCCAACAGCCGGTCACCGCTTACCAATAGCAGTAGAGACGCTTTGTGCTTTCCAACAGCCGGTCACCGCTTACCAATAGCAGTAGAGACGCTTTGTGCTTTCCAACAGCCGGTCACCGCTTACCAATAGCAGTAGAGACGCTTTGTGCTTTCCAACAGCAGGTCACCGCTTACCAATAGCAGTAGAGACGCTTTGTGCTTTCCAACAGCCGGTCACCGCTTACCAATAGCAGTAGAGACGCTTTGTGCTTTCCAACAGCCGGTCACCGCTTACCAATAGCAGTAGAGACGCTTTGTGCTTTCCAACAGCCGGTCACCGCTTACCAATAGCAGTAGAGACGCTTTGTGCTTTCCAACAGCCGGTCACCGCTTACCAATAGCAGTAGAGACGCTTTGTGCTTTCCAACAGCCGGTCACCGCTTACCAATAGCAGTAGAGACGCTTTGTGCTTTCCAACAGCCGGTCACCGCTTACCAATAGCAGTAGAGACGCTTTGTGCTTTCCAACAGCCGGTCACCGCTTACCAATAGCAGTAGAGACGCTTTGTGCTTTCCAACAGCCGGTCACCGCTTACCAATAGCAGTAGAGACGCTTTGTGCTTTCCAACAGCCGGTCACCGCTTACCAATAGCAGTAGAGACGCTTTGTGCTTTCCAACAGCCGGTCACCGCTTACCAATAGCAGTAGAGACGCTTTGTGCTTTCCAACAGCCGGTCACCGCTTACCAATAGCAGTAGAGACGCTTTGTGCTTTCCAACAGCCGGTCACCGCTTACCAATAGCAGTAGAGACGCTTTGTGCTTTCCAACAGCCGGTCACCGCTTACCAATAGCAGTAGAGACGCTTTGTGCTTTCCAACAGCCGGTCACCGCTTACCAATAGCAGTAGAGACGCTTTGTGCTTTCCAACAGCCGGTCACCGCTTACCAATAGCAGTAGAGACGCTTTGTGCTTTCCAACAGCCGGTCACCGCTTACCAATAGCAGTAGAGACGCTTTGTGCTTTCCAACAGCCGGTCACCGCTTACCAATAGCAGTAGAGACGCTTTGTGCTTTCCAACAGCGGGTCACCGCTTACCAATAGCAGTAGAGACGCTTTGTGCTTTCCAACAGCCGGTCACCGCTTACCAATAGCAGTAGAGACGCTTTGTGCTTTCCAACAGCCGGTCACTACTTACCATAGTGTGTGGATTCTAAGCTTTTTTTTATAAGTAATAGAATCCTTGTGTCATAAAAAAAAATTATTCCATGTAACATATCAATATTGATGAACATCAATTTACACATATAACGGTCAAATTTTGATTAACTTACAACTTAAAAACATACAACATAGAAAAGAAAAACAATTTAACAAGCGAATTTTGATTAATGTATCACGTAAAAACATACAACATATAAAAGAAAACAAAAATAATTTATAAATCAAATTTTGATAAACATACATGTATCGCATACAACACAGTAAAAATAACAAATATTATTTAACAATCAAATTTTGATAAATGTATCACGTAAAAACATACAACTTAGAAAAGAAAACAAATATAATTTAATAATTATTGCATATTTTGATTAATGTATCAAGTAAAAATATGCAACATAGAAAAGAAAACAAATATTTAAAAATCAAATTTTGATTAATGCATCACATTAAAAATATCACATCGAAAAGAAAACTAATTTGCCGGTAATTCAATAATCTAATTTTGATTAGTCTATCAAGTAAAAAAATAAAATGTAAGAAAAAACAAATACAATTTAACAATCTATTATTTTGAAACAAAATACATAAAATCATACATCATGTCAAAGAAAACAAATGTAATTTAACAATCGGATTTTGACTTATATATCATGAAAAAACATACAACATGTAAATGAAAACAAACACAATTAAACAATCAAATTTCTACTAACTTATCATGTAAAAACATGCAATATAGAAAAAAAAAGAAAAATTAATTTAACAATTGAATTTTGATTAATATATCATGTATTAACTTAAAACATAGAAATAAAAAAATGTAACAATCAAATTTTGATTAACATATCAAGCTAACAAAAACTACAAAGAAAAGAAAAACAAATTGAATTTAATAATTAAATTTTGATTTACATATCATGTAAAATCTCACAATATAGAATATAAAACAAAATATTTTTTAACAATCAAACTATGATTTACATATAACATATAAACAAACAAAATGGAAAAGATGACAAATATTATTTAACAATCAAATTTTGAATAATGTTTCACATAAAAACATACAACAAAGAAAAGAAAAAGAAAATCATTTAACAAAGGAATTTTGATTAACAAATTCTGTCAAAACATACAGCATAGAAAAATAAAACAAAAATCATTTAAAAATAGAATTTTGATGAAGGTATTACCTAAAAATATATAACTTTGAAAATAAGACAAGTATAATTGAACAATCAAGTTTGATTTACAAATCATATACATACTTGTCCTTTGTCTCAGTCTGAAATGCTACGCACTGGTATCATTGTTACAGTCTAACATGTTAAGTAATGGTATCAGTGTCACATATAACAAGCTATGTCAAACATGCCACGCTTTGGTAACATTGTAACAGTCTAACATGCTATGTATTTGTATTATTGTCTCTATCTGATGTACAAGGTAATGGTACCATTGTCTCACTCAGACATGCTACTGACTGGTGCCATTGTCTAAGTCTTGACACGCTACTGACTGGTTCCATTGTCTAACTCTGACATGCTACTGACTGGTACCATTGTCTCAGTCTGACATGCTACGCACTGGTACCATAGTCACAGTCCAACATTCTAGGCACTGGTACCATAATCACAGTCCAACATGCTACGCACTTGTACCAAAGTCACAGTCCATCATCCTATGCACTGGTACCATAGTCACAGTCCATCATGCTACACACTGGTACCATAGTCAGAGCCAAACATGCTACGCACTGGTACCATAGTCAGAGCCCAACATGCTACACACTGGTACAATTGTCATTGTTCAACATGCTACGCACTTGTACCATTATAGTCACAGTCCAACATGCCACACACTGGTACCATTGTCACAGTCCAACATGCTACACACTGGTACTATACCGGTAGTCACAGTTCATTATGCTACACACTGGTATGATTGTCTCAGTCGTTCATGCTACACACTGGTACCATAGTAACAGTCCAACATGCTGCGCACTGGTACCATAGTCACAGTCCAATATGCTACGCACTGATACAATTGTCACAGTCCATCATGCTACGCACTGGTACCATAGTCACAGTCCATCATGCTACGCACTGGTACCATAGTCACAGTTCATCATGGTACACACTACATATGTAATACCATTGTCACAGTCAATCATGCTTTGCACTGGTACCATAGTCACAGTCCAACATGCTACCCACTGGTACCATTGTCACAGTCAAACATGAAACACACTGGTACCATTGTCACAGTTCAAAATGCTTTGCACTGGTATCATGTCATAGTCCAACATGCTATACACTGGTACCATAGACATAGTCCAACATGCTTCGCCCTAGTACCATAGTCATATTCCAACATGCTACACACTGATACCATTGTCCCTGTCTTACACACTATGTCCTGGTACCTTGTCTCAGTATAAATGCTGCATACTGGTACCATTGTCTCTGTCTTACATGCTAGGTACTAGTACCTTGCCTCAGTATAAAATGCTGCATACTGGTACCATTGTCTCTGTCTTACATGCTATGTCCTATAACTATGTCTCAGTCTAAAATGCTGCGTACTGGTACCATTGTCTCTGTCTTACATGCTATGTCCTGGTACCTTGTCTTAGTATAAAATGCTGCGTACTAATACCATTGTCCCAGTCTTCCATGCTTTGTCCTGGTACCTTGTCTCAGTATAAATGCTGCATACTGGTACCATTGTCCCTGTCTTACATGCTAAGTACTGGTACCTTGTCTCAGTATAAAATGCTGCGTACTGGTACCATTGTCCTGTCTTTACATGCTATGTCCTGGTACCTTGTCTCAGTATAAAATGCTGCGTATTGGTACCATTGTCTCTGTCTTACATGCTATGTCCTGGTACCTTGTCTCGGTATAAAATGTTATGTACTGGTACCATTTTCCCTGTCTAACATGCTATGTCCTGGTACCTTGTTTTAGTATAAAATGCTGCGTACTGGTACCATTGTCCCTGTCTTACATGCTATGTCCTGGTACCTTCTCTCAGTATAAAATGCTGAGTACTGGTTCCATTGTCTCTGTCTTACATGTTAGGTACTGATACCATGTCTCAGTATAAAATGCTGCATACTGGTACCATTGTCTCTGTCTTACATGCCATGTCCTGGTACCTTGTATCAGTATAAAATGATGTGTACTGGTACCATTGTTCCTGTCTTACATGCTATGTCCTGGTACCTTGTCTCAGTATAAAATGCTGCGTACTGGTACCATTGTCCCTGTCTTACATGCTATGTCCTTGTACCTTGTCTCGGTATAAAATGCTGCGTACTGGTACCATTGTCCCTGTCCTACATGCTATGTCCTGGTATCTTTTCTCAGTATAAAATGCTGTGTACTGGTACCATTGTCCCTGTCTTCCATGCTATTTCCTGGTACCATGTCTTAGTATAAAATGCTGCGTATTTGTACCATTGTCTCTGTCTTACATGCTATGTCCTGGTACCTTGTCTCAGTATAAAATGCTGCCTACTGGAACCATTGTCTCTGTCTTACATGTTATTCCTGGTACCTTGTCTCAGTATAAAATGCTGCGTACTGGTACCATTGTCCCTGTCTCACATGGTATGTCCTGGTACCTTGTCTCAGTATAAAATGCTGCATACTGCTACCATTGTCTCTGTCTTACATGCTATGTCCTGGTACCTTGTCTCAGTATAAAATGCTGTGTTTTGGTACCATTGTCCCTGTCTTACATGCTATTTCCTGGTACCTTGTCTCAGTATAAAATGCTGCGTACTGGTACCATTGTCTCTGTCTTACATGTTATGTCCTGGTACCTTGTGTCAGTATAAAATGCTGCGTACTGGTACCATTGTTCCTGTCTTACATGCTATGTCCTGGTACCTTGTCTCAGTATAAAATGCTGCATACTGGTACCATTGTCCCTGTCTTACATCCTATGTCCTGGTACCCTGTCTTAGTATAAAATGCTGTGTACTGGTAACATTGTCTCTGTCTTACATGCTATGTCTTGGTACCTTGTTTCAGTATAAAATGATGCGTACTGGTACCATTGTCCCTGTCTTACATGCTATGTCCTGGTACCTTGTCTCAGTATAAAATGCTGCCTACTGGTACCATTGTCCCTGTCTTACATGCTATGTCCTGGTACCTTGTCTCAGTATAAAATGCTGCGTACTGGTACCATTGTCCCTGTCTTACATGCTATGTCCTGGTACCTTTTTTCAGTATAAAATACTGCGTACTGGTACCATTGTCTCTGTCTTACATGCTAAGTACTAGTACCTTGTCTCAGTATAAAACGTTGCGTACTGGTACCATTGTCCCTGTGTTACATGCTAGGTACTGGTACTATGTCTCAGTATAAAATGCTGCGTACTGGTACCATTGTCCCTGTCTTACATACTATGTCCTGGTACCTTGTCTCAGTATAAAATGCTGCGTACTGGTACCATTGTCCCTGTCTTACATGCTATGTCCTGGTACCTTGTTGCAGTATAAAATGCTGCATACTGGTACCATTGTCCCTGTCTTACATGCTATGTCCTTGTACCTTGTCTCAGTATAAAATGCTGCATACTGGTACCATTGTCTCTGTCTTACATTCTATGTCCTGGTACCTTGTCTCAGTATAAAATGCTGCGTACTGGTACCATTGTCTCTGTCTTACATGCTATGTCCTGGTCCTTGTCTCAGTATAAAATGCTGTGTTCTGGTACCGCTGTCCCTGTCTTACATGCTATGTCCTGGTACCTTGTCTCAGTATAAAATGCTGCGTACTGCTACCATTGTCTCTGTCTTACATGCTATGTCCTGGTACCTTGTCTTAGTATAAAATTCTGTGTACAGGTACTATTATCCCTGTCTTACATGATATGTCCTGGTACCCTGTTTCAGTATAAAATGCTGGGTACTGGTACCATTGTTCCTGTCTTACATGCTATGTCTTGGTACCTTGTCTCAGTATAAAATGCTGCGTACTGGTACCATTGTCCCTGTCATACATGCTATGTCCTGGTACCTTGTCTCAGTATAAAATGCTGCGTACTGGTACCATTGTCCCTGTCTTACATGCTAGGTCCTGGTACCTTGTCTCAGTATAAAATGCTGCCTTCTGGTACCATTGTCCCTGTCTTACATGCTATGTCCTGGTACCTTGTCTCAGTATAAAATGCTGCGTACTGCTACCATTGTCTCTGTCTAACATGCTATGTCCTGGTACCTTGTCTTATTATAAAATGCTGCGTACTGGTACTATTATCCCTGTCTTACATGCTATATCCTGGTACCTTGTTTCAGTATAAAATGCTGCGTACTGGTACCATTGTTCCTGTCTTACATGCTATGTCCTGGTACCTTGTCTCAGTATAAAATGCTGCGTACTGGTATCATTGTCCCTGTCTTACATGCTATGTCCTTGTACCTTGTCTCAGTATAAAATGCTGCGTACTGGTTTCATTGTCCCTGTCTTACATGCTATGTCCTGGTACCTTGTTGCAGTATAAAATGCTGGTGCTGGTACCATTGTCCCTGTCTTACATGCTATGTCCTGGTACCTTGTCTCAGTATAAAATGCTGCGTACTGGTACCATTGTCCCTGTCTTACATGCTATGTCCTGGTACCTTGTCTCAGTATAAAATGCTGCGTACTGGTACCATTATCTCTCTCTTACATGCTATGTTCTGGTACCTTGTCTCAGTATAAAATGCTGCATACTGGTACCATTGTCTCTCTCTTACATGCTATGTCCTGGTACCTTGTCTCAGTATAAAAATGCTGCGTACTGGTACCATTGTCCCTGTCTTACATGCTATGTCCTGGTACCTTGTCTCAGTATAAACTGCTGCGTATGGTACCATTGTCCCTATCTTACATGCTATGTACTGGTACTATGTCTCAGTATCAAATGCTGGGTACTGGTATCATTGTCCCTGTCTTACATGCTATGTCTTGGTACCTTGTCTCAGTATAAAATGCTGTGTACTGGTACCATTGTCCCTGTCTTACATGCTATGTCTTGGTACCTTGTCTCAATATAAAATGCTGCGTACTGGTACCATTGTCTCTCTCTTACATGCTATGTTCTGGTACCTTGTCTCAGTATAAAATGCTGCATACTGGTACCATTGTCTCTCTCTTACATGCTATGTTCTGGTACCTTGTCTCAGTATAAAATGCTGCGTATTGGTACCATTGTCCCTATCTTACATGCTATGTACTGGAACTATGTCTCAGTATCAAATGCTGCGTACTGGTACCATTGTCCCTGTCTTACATGCTATGTCTTGGTACCTTGTCTCAGTATAAAATGCTGTGTACTGGTACCATTGTCCCTGTCTTACATACTATGTCCTGGTACCTTGTCTCAGTATAAAATGCTGCGTACTGGTTCCATTGTCCCTGTCTTACATGCTATGTCCTGGTACCTTCTCTCAGTATAAAATGCTGCGTACTGGTACTATTGAATCTGTCTTACATGCTATGTGCTGGTACCTTGTCTCAGTATAAAATGCTGCGTACTGGTATCATTGTCCCGGTCTTACATGCTATGTCCTGGTTCATTGTCTCAGTATAAAATGCTGTCTACTGATACCATTGTTCCTGTCTTACATGCTATGTCCTGGTACCTTGTCTCAGTATAAAATGCTGCATACTGGTACCATTGTTCCTGTGTTACATGCTATGTCCTGGTACCTTGTCTCAGTATAAAATGCTGCAAACTGGTACCATTGTCTTAGTATAAAATGCTATGTCCTGGTACCTTGTCTTAGTATAAAATGCTGCGTACTGGTACCATTGTCCCTGTCTAACATGTTATTTCCTGGTACCTTGTCTCAGTATAAAATGCTGCGTACTGGTACCATTGTCTCTGTCTTACATGCTATGTCCTGGTACCTTGTCTCAGTATAAAATGCTGCATTCCGGTACCATTGTCCCTGTCTTACATGCCATATCTTGGTACCTTGTCTCAGTATAAAATGCTGCGTACTGCTTCCATTGTGTCTGTCTTACATGCTATGTCCTGGAACCTTGTTTCAGTATAAAATGCTGCATCTGGTACCATTGTTCCTGTCTTACATGCTATGTCTTGGTACCTTGTCTCAGTATAAAATGCTGCGTACTGGTACCATTGTCCCTGTCTTACATGCTATGTCCTGGTACCTTGTCTCAGTATAAAATGATACGTACTGGTACCATTGTCTCTGTCTTACATGCTATCCTGGTACCTTGTCTTAATATAAAATGCTGCGTACTGGTACTATTATCCCTGTCTTACATGCTATGTCCTTGTACCTTGTCTCAGTATAAAATGCTGCATACTGGTACCATTGTCTCTGTCTTACATTCTATGTCCTGGTACCTCGTCTCAGTATATAAATTCTGCGTACTAGTACCATTGTTTCTGTCTTACATGCTATGTCCTGGTACCTTGTCTCAGTATAAAATGCTGCGTACTGGTACCATTGTCCCTGTCTTACATGCTATGTCCTTGTACCTTGTCTCAGTATAAAATGCTGCGTACTGGTTTCATTGTCCCTGTCTTACATGCTATGTCCTGGTACCTTGTTGCAGTATAAAATGCTGGTGCTGGTACCATTGTCCCTGTCTTACATGCTATGTCCTGGTACCTTGTCTTAGTATAAAATGCTGCGTACTGGTACTATTATCCCTTTCTTAATGCTATGTCCTGGAACCTTGTTTCAGTTTAAAATGCTGCGTAGTGGTACCATTGTCCCTGTCTTACATGCTATGTCCTGGTACCTTGTCTCAGTATAAAATGCTGCATACTGGTACCATTGTCCCTGTCTTACATGCTTTGTCCTGGTACCTTGTTGCAGTATAAAATGCTGGTGCTGGTACCATTGTTCCTGTCTTACATGCTATGTCCTGGTACCTTGTCTCAGTATAAAATGCTGCGTACTGGTACCATTGTCCCTGTCTTACATGCTAGGTCTTGGTACCTTGTCTCAGTATAAAATGCTGCGTACTGGTATCATTGTCCCTGTCTTACATGCTATGTCCTGGTACCTTGTCTCAGTATAAAATGCTGCGTACTGGTACCATTGTCTCTCTCTTACATGCTATGTTCTGGTACCTTGTCTCAGTATAAAATGCTGCATACTGGTACCATTGTCTCTCTCTTACATGCTATGTTCTGGTACCTTGTCTCAGTATAAAATGCTGCGTACTGGTACTATTGTCCCTATCTTACATGCTATGTACTGGTACTATGTCTCAGTATCAAATGCTGCGTACTGGTACCATTGTCCGTGTCTAACATGCTTTGTCCTGGTACCTTGTCTCAGTATAAAATGCTGCGTACTGGTACCATTGTCCCTGTCTTACATGCTTTGTCCTGGTACCTTGTCTCAGTATAAAATGCTACATACTGGTACCATTGTCTCTGTCTTACATGATTTGTCCTGGTACCGTGCCTTAGTATAAAATGCTGTGTACTGGTACTATTATCCCTGTCTTACATGCTATGTCCTGGTAGCTTGTTTGAGTATTTAAATGCTGCGTACTGGTACTATTGTTCCTGTCTTATATGCTATGTCCTGGTACCTTGTCTCAGTATAAAATGCTGCGTACTGGTACCATTGTCCCTGTCTTACATGCTATGTCCTGGTACCTTGTCTCAGTATAAAATGCTCCGTAGTGGTACCATTGTCTCTGTCTTACATGATATGTCCTGGTACCTTGTCTTAATATTAAATGCTGCATACTGGTACTATTATCTCTGTCTTACATGCTATGTCCTTGTACCTTGTCTCAGTATAAAATGCTGCATACTGGTACCATTGTCTTTGTCTTACCAACAGCCCGCTATTGGTGACCGCTTACCAATAGCAGTAGAGACGCTTTGTGCTTTCCAACAGCCGGTCACCGCTTACCAATAGCAGTAGAGACGCTTTGTGCTTTCCAACAGCCGGTCACCGCTTACCAATAGCAGTAGAGACGCTTTGTGCTTTCCAACAGCCGGTCACCGCTTACCAATAGCAGTAGAGACGCTTTGTGCTTTCCAACAGCCGGTCACCGCTTACCAATAGCAGTAGAGACGCTTTGTGCTTTCCAACAGCCGGTCACCGCTTACCAATAGCAGTAGAGACGCTTTGTGCTTTCCAACAGCCGGTCACCGCTTACCAATAGCAGTAGAGACGCTTTGTGCTTTCCAACAGCCGGTCACCGCTTACCAATAGCAGTAGAGACGCTTTGTGCTTTCCAACAGCCGGTCACCGCTTACCAATAGCAGTAGAGACGCTTTGTGCTTTCCAACAGCCGGTCACCGCTTACCAATAGCAGTAGAGACGCTTTGTGCTTTCCAACAGCCGGTCACCGCTTACCAATAGCAGTAGAGACGCTATGTGCTTTCCAACAGCCGGTCACCGCTTACCAATAGCAGTAGAGACGCTTTGTGCTTTCCAACAGCCGGTCACCGCTTACCAATAGCAGTAGAGACGCTTTGTGCTTTCCAACAGCCGGTCACCGCTTACCAATAGCAGTAGAGACGCTTTGTGCTTTCCAACAGCCGGTCACCGCTTACCAATAGCAGTAGAGACGCTTTGTGCTTTCCAACAGCCGGTCACCGCTTACCAATAGCAGTAGAGACGCTTTGTGCTTTCCAACAGCCGGTCACCGCTTACCAATAGCAGTTGAGACGCTTTGTGCTTTCCAACAGCCGGTCACCGCTTACCAATAGCAGTAGAGACGCTTTGTGCTTTCCAACAGCCGGTCACCGCTTACCAATAGCAGTAGAGACGCTTTGTGCTTTCCAACAGCCGGTCACCGCTTACCAATAGCAGTAGAGACGCTTTGTGCTTTCCAACAGCCGGTCACCGCTTACCAATAGCAGTAGAGACGCTTTGTGCTTTCCAACAGCCGGTCACCGCTTACCAATAGCAGTAGAGACGCTTTGTGCTTTCCAACAGCCGGTCACCGCTTACCAATAGCAGTAGAGACGCTTTGTGCTTTCCAACAGCCGGTCACCGCTTACCAATAGCAGTAGAGACGCTTTGTGCTTTCCAACAGCCGGTCACCGCTTACCAATAGCAGTAGAGACGCTTTGTGCTTTCCAACAGCCGGTCACCGCTTACCAATAGCAGTAGAGACGCTTTGTGCTTTCCAACAGCCGGTCACCACTTACCAATAGCAGTAGAGACGCTTTGTGCTTTCCAACAGCCGGTCACCGCTTACCAATAGCAGTAGAGACGCTTTGTGCTTTCCAACAGCCGGTCACCGCTTACCAATAGCAGTAGAGACGCTTTGTGCTTTCCAACAGCCGGTCACCGCTTACCAATAGCAGTAGAGACGCTTTGTGCTTTCCAACAGCCGGTCACCGCTTACCAATAGCAGTAGAGACGCTTTGTGCTTTCCAACAGCCGGTCACCGCTTACCAATAGCAGTAGAGACGCTTTGTGCTTTCCAACAGCCGGTCACCGCTTACCAATAGCAGTAGAGACGCTTTGTGCTTTCCAACAGCCGGTCACCGCTTACCAATAGCAGAAGAGACGCTTTGTGCTTTCCAACAGCCGGTCACCGCTTACCAATAGCAGTAGAGACGCTTTGTGCTTTCCAACAGCCGGTCACCGCTTACCAATAGCAGTAGAGACGCTTTGTGCTTTCCAACAGCCGGTCACCGCTTACCAATAGCAGTAGAGACGCTTTGTGCTTTCCAACAGCCGGTCACCGCTTACCAATAGCAGTAGAGACGCTTTGTGCTTTCCAACAGCCGGTCACCGCTTACCAATAGCAGTAGAGACGCTTTGTGCTTTCCAACAGCCGGTCACCGCTTACCAATAGCAGTAGAGACGCTTTGTGCTTTCCAACAGCCGGTCACCGCTTACCAATAGCAGTAGAGACGCTTTGTGCTTTCCAACAGCCGGTCACCGCTTACCAATAGCAGTAGAGACGCTTTGTGCTTTCCAACAGCCGGTCACCGCTTACCAATAGCAGTAGAGACGCTTTGTGCTTTCCAACAGCCGGTCACCGCTTACCAATAGCAGTAGAGACGCTTTGTGCTTTCCAACAGCCGGGTCACCACTTACCAATAGCAGGAGAGACGCTTTGTGCTTTCCAACAGCCGGTCACCGCTTACCAATAGCAGTAGAGACGCTTTGTGCTTTCCAACAGCCGGTCACCGCTTACCAATAGCAGTAGAGACGCTTTGTGCTTTCCAACAGCCGGTCACCGCTTACCAATAGCAGTAGAGAACGCTTTGTGCTTTCCAACAGCCGGTCACCGCTTACCAATAGCAGTAGAGACGCTTTGTGCTTTCCAACAGCCGGTCACCGCTTACCAATAGCAGTAGAGACGCTTTGGTGCTTTCCAACAGCCGGTCACCGCTTACCAATAGCAGTAGAGACGCTTTGTGCTTTCCAACAGCCGGTCACCGCTTACCAATAGCAGTAGAGACGCTTTGTGCTTTCCAACAGCCGGTCACCGCTTACCAATAGCAGTAGAGACGCTTTGTGCTTTCCAACAGCCGGTCACCGCTTACCAATAGCAGTAGAGACGCTTTGTGCTTTCCAACAGCCGGTCACCGCTTACCAATAGCAGTAGAGACGCTTTGTGCTTTCCAACAGCCGGTCACCGCTTACCAATAGCAGTAGAGACGCTTTGTGCTTTCCAACAGCCGGTCACCGCTTACCAATAGCAGTAGAGACGCTTTGTGCTTTCCAACAGCCGGTCACCGCTTACCAATAGCAGTAGAGACGCTTTGTGCTTTCCAACAGCCGGTCACCGCTTACCAATAGCAGTAGAGACGCTTTGTGCTTTCCAACAGCCGGTCACCGCTTACCAATAGCAGTAGAGACGCTTTGTGCTTTCCAACAGCCGGTCACCGCTTACCAATAGCAGTAGAGACGCTTTGTGCTTTCCAACAGCCGGTCACCGCTTACCAATAGCAGTAGAGACGCTTTGTGCTTTCCAACAGCCGGTCACCGCTTACCAATAGCAGTAGAGACGCTTTGTGCTTTCCAACAGCCGGTCACCGCTTACCAATAGCAGTAGAGACGCTTTGTGCTTTCCAACAGCCGGTCACCGCTTACCAATAGCAGTAGAGACGCTTTGTGCTTTCCAACAGCCGGTCACCGCTTACCAATAGCAGTAGAGACGCTTTGTGCTTTCCAACAGCCGGTCACCGCTTACCAATAGCAGTAGAGACGCTTTGTGCTTTCCAACAGCCGGTCACCGCTTACCAATAGCAGTAGAGACGCTTTGTGCTTTCCAACAGCCGGTCACCGCTTACCAATAGCAGTAGAGACGCTTTGTGCTTTCCAACAGCCGGTCACCGCTTACCAATAGCAGTAGAGACGCTTTGTGCTTTCCAACAGCCGGTCACCGCTACCAATAGCAGTAGAGACGCTTTGTGCTTTCCAACAGCCGGGTCACCGCTTACCAATAGCAGTAGAGACGCTTTGTGCTTTCCAACAGCCGGTCACCGCTTACCAATAGCAGTAGAGACGCTTTGTTGCTTTCCAACAGCCGGTCACCGCTTACCAATAGCAGTAGAGACGCTTTGTGCTTTCCAACAGCCGGTCACCGCTTACCAATAGCAGTAGAGACGCTTTGTGCTTTCCAACAGCCGGTCACCGCTTACCAATAGCAGTAGAGACGCTTTGTGCTTTCCAACAGCCGGTCACCGCTTACCAATAGCAGTAGAGACGCTTTGTGCTTTCCAACAGCTGGTCACCGCTTACCAATAGCAGTAGAGACGCTTTGTGCTTTCCAACAGCCGGTCACCGCTTACCAATAGCAGTAGAGACGCTTTGTGCTTTCCAACAGCAGGTCACCGCTTACCAATAGCAGTAGAGACGCTTTGTGCTTTCCAACAGCAGGTCACCGCTTACCAATAGCAGTAGAGACGCTTTGTGCTTTCCAACAGCCGGTCACCGCTTACCAATAGCAGTAGAGACGCTTTGTGCTTTCCAACAGCCGGTCACCGCTTACCAATAGCAGTAGAGACGCTTTGTGCTTTCCAACAGCCGGTCACCGCTTACCAATAGCAGTAGAGACGCTTTGTGCTTTCCAACAGCCGGTCACCGCTTACCAATAGCAGTAGAGACGCTTTGTGCTTTCCAACAGCCGGTCACCGCTTACCAATAGCAGTAGAGACGCTTTGTGCTTTCCAACAGCCGGTCACCGCTTACCAATAGCAGTAGAGACGCTTTGTGCTTTCCAACAGCCGGTCACCGCTTACCAATAGCAGTAGAGACGCTTTGTGCTTTCCAACAGCCGGTCACCGCTTACCAATAGCAGTAGAGACGCTTTGTGCTTTCCAACAGCCGGTCACCGCTTACCAATAGCAGTAGAGACGCTTTGTGCTTTCCAACAGCCGGTCACCGCTTACCAATAGCAGTAGAGACGCTTTGTGCTTTCCAACAGCCGGTCACCGCTTACCAATAGCAGTAGAGACGCTTTGTGCTTTCCAACAGCCGGTCACCGCTTACCAATAGCAGTAGAGACGCTTTGTGCTTTCCAACAGCCGGTCACCGCTTACCAATAGCAGTAGAGACGCTTTGTGCTTTCCAACAGCCGGTCACCGCTTACCAATAGCAGTAGAGACACTTTGTGCTTTCCAACAGCCGGTCACCGCTTACCAATAGCAGTAGAGACGCTTTGTGCTTTCCAACAGCCGGTCACCGCTTACCAATAGCAGTAGAGACGCTTTGTGCTTTCCAACAGCGGGTCACCGCTTACCAATAGCAGTAGAGACGCTTTGTGCTTTCCAACAGCCGGTCACCGCTTACCAATAGCAGTAGAGACGCTTTGTGCTTTCCAACAGCCGGTCACTACTTACCATAGTGTGTGGATTCTAAGCTTTTTTTTATAAGTAATAGAATCCTTGTGTCATAAAAAAAATTATTCCATGTAACATATCAATATTGATGAACATCAATTTACACATATAACGGTCAAATTTTGATTAACTTACAACTTAAAAACATACAACATAGAAAAGAAAAACAATTTAACAAGCGAATTTTGATTAATGTATCACGTAAAAACATACAACATATAAAAGAAAACAAAAATAATTTATAAATCAAATTTTGATAAACATACATGTATCGCATACAACACAGTAAAAATAACAAATATTATTTAACAATCAAATTTTGATAAATGTATCACGTAAAAACATACAACTTAGAAAAGAAAACAAATATAATTTAATAATTATTGCATATTTTGATTAATGTATCAAGTAAAAATATGCAACATAGAAAAGAAAACAAATATTTAAAAATCAAATTTTGATTAATGCATCACATTAAAAATATCACATCGAAAAGAAAACTAATTTGCCGGTAATTCAATAATCTAATTTTGATTAGTCTATCAAGTAAAAAAATAAAATGTAAGAAAAAACAAATACAATTTAACAATCTATTATTTTGAAACAAAATACATAAAATCATACATCATGTCAAAGAAAACAAATGTAATTTAACAATCGGATTTTGACTTATATATCATGAAAAAACATACAACATGTAAATGAAAACAAACACAATTAAACAATCAAATTTCTACTAACTTATCATGTAAAAACATGCAATATAGAAAAAAAAAGAAAAATTAATTTAACAATTGAATTTTGATTAATATATCATGTATTAACTTAAAACATAGAAATAAAAAAATGTAACAATCAAATTTTGATTAACATATCAAGCTAACAAAAACTACAAAGAAAAGAAAAACAAATTGAATTTAATAATTAAATTTTGATTTACATATCATGTAAAATCTCACAATATAGAATATAAAACAAAATATTTTTTAACAATCAAACTATGATTTACATATAACATATAAACAAACAAAATGGAAAAGATGACAAATATTATTTAACAATCAAATTTTGAATAATGTTTCACATAAAAACATACAACAAAGAAAAGAAAAAGAAAATCATTTAACAAAGGAATTTTGATTAACAAATTCTGTCAAAACATACAGCATAGAAAAATAAAACAAAAATCATTTAAAAATAGAATTTTGATGAAGGTATTACCTAAAAATATATAACTTTGAAATAAGACAAGTATAATTGAACAATCAAGTTTGATTTACAAATCATATACATACTTGTCCTTTGTCTCAGTCTGAAATGCTACGCACTGGTATCATTGTTACAGTCTAACATGTTAAGTAATGGTATCAGTGTCACATATAACAAGCTATGTCAAACATGCCACGCTTTGGTAACATTGTAACAGTCTAACATGCTATGTATTTGTATTATTGTCTCTATCTGATGTACAAGGTAATGGTACCATTGTCTCACTCAGACATGCTACTGACTGGTGCCATTGTCTAAGTCTTGACACGCTACTGACTGGTTCCATTGTCTAACTCTGACATGCTACTGACTGGTACCATTGTCTCAGTCTGACATGCTACGCACTGGTACCATAGTCACAGTCCAACATTCTAGGCACTGGTACCATAATCACAGTCCAACATGCTACGCACTTGTACCAAAGTCACAGTCCATCATCCTATGCACTGGTACCATAGTCACAGTCCATCATGCTACACACTGGTACCATAGTCAGAGCCAAACATGCTACGCACTGGTACCATAGTCAGAGCCCAACATGCTACACACTGGTACAATTGTCATTGTTCAACATGCTACGCACTTGTACCATTATAGTCACAGTCCAACATGCCACACACTGGTACCATTGTCACAGTCCAACATGCTACACACTGGTACTATACCGGTAGTCACAGTTCATTATGCTACACACTGGTATGATTGTCTCAGTCGTTCATGCTACACACTGGTACCATAGTAACAGTCCAACATGCTGCGCACTGGTACCATAGTCACAGTCCAATATGCTACGCACTGATACAATTGTCACAGTCCATCATGCTACGCACTGGTACCATAGTCACAGTCCATCATGCTACGCACTGGTACCATAGTCACAGTTCATCATGGTACACACTACATATGTAATACCATTGTCACAGTCAATCATGCTTTGCACTGGTACCATAGTCACAGTCCAACATGCTACCCACTGGTACCATTGTCACAGTCAAACATGAAACACACTGGTACCATTGTCACAGTTCAAAATGCTTTGCACTGGTATCATGTCATAGTCCAACATGCTATACACTGGTACCATAGACATAGTCCAACATGCTTCGCCCTAGTACCATAGTCATATTCCAACATGCTACACACTG
The DNA here is from genome assembly GCF_020536995.1 of Dreissena polymorpha. Classification (NCBI taxonomy): domain Eukaryota; kingdom Metazoa; phylum Mollusca; class Bivalvia; order Myida; family Dreissenidae; genus Dreissena; species Dreissena polymorpha. Next base: position 4,427 of record NW_026273367.1, on the reverse strand, counting down.
ATACCATTGTCCCTGTCTTACACACTATGTCCTGGTACCTTGTCTCAGTATAAATGCTGCATACTGGTACCATTGTCTCTGTCTTACATGCTAGGTACTAGTACCTTGCCTCAGTATAAAATGCTGCATACTGGTACCATTGTCTCTGTCTTACATGCTATGTCCTATAACTATGTCTCAGTCTAAAATGCTGCGTACTGGTACCATTGTCTCTGTCTTACATGCTATGTCCTGGTACCTTGTCTTAGTATAAAATGCTGCGTACTAATACCATTGTCCCAGTCTTCCATGCTTTGTCCTGGTACCTTGTCTCAGTATAAATGCTGCATACTGGTACCATTGTCCCTGTCTTACATGCTAAGTACTGGTACCTTGTCTCAGTATAAAATGCTGCGTACTGGTACCATTGTCCTGTCTTTACATGCTATGTCCTGGTACCTTGTCTCAGTATAAAATGCTGCGTATTGGTACCATTGTCTCTGTCTTACATGCTATGTCCTGGTACCTTGTCTCGGTATAAAATGTTATGTACTGGTACCATTTTCCCTGTCTAACATGCTATGTCCTGGTACCTTGTTTTAGTATAAAATGCTGCGTACTGGTACCATTGTCCCTGTCTTACATGCTATGTCCTGGTACCTTCTCTCAGTATAAAATGCTGAGTACTGGTTCCATTGTCTCTGTCTTACATGTTAGGTACTGATACCATGTCTCAGTATAAAATGCTGCATACTGGTACCATTGTCTCTGTCTTACATGCCATGTCCTGGTACCTTGTATCAGTATAAAATGCTGTGTACTGGTACCATTGTTCCTGTCTTACATGCTATGTCCTGGTACCTTGTCTCAGTATAAAATGCTGCGTACTGGTACCATTGTCCCTGTCTTACATGCTATGTCCTTGTACCTTGTCTCGGTATAAAATGCTGCGTACTGGTACCATTGTCCCTGTCCTACATGCTATGTCCTGGTATCTTTTCTCAGTATAAAATGCTGTGTACTGGTACCATTGTCCCTGTCTTCCATGCTATTTCCTGGTACCATGTCTTAGTATAAAATGCTGCGTATTTGTACCATTGTCTCTGTCTTACATGCTATGTTCCTGGTACCTTGTCTCAGTATAAAATGCTTGCCTACTGGAACCATTGTCTCTGTCTTACATGTTATTCCTGGTACCTTGTCTCAGTATAAAATGCTGCGTACTGGTACCATTGTCCCTGTCTCACATGGTATGTCCTGGTACCTTGTCTCAGTATAAAATGCTGCATACTGCTACCATTGTCTCTGTCTTACATGCTATGTCCTGGTACCTTGTCTCAGTATAAAATGCTGTGTTTTGGTACCATTGTCCCTGTCTTACATGCTATTTCCTGGTACCTTGTCTCAGTATAAAATGCTGCGTACTGGTACCATTGTCTCTGTCTTACATGTTATGTCCTGGTACCTTGTGTCAGTATAAAATGCTGCGTACTGGTACCATTGTTCCTGTCTTACATGCTATGTCCTGGTACCTTGTCTCAGTATAAAATGCTGCATACTGGTACCATTGTCCCTGTCTTACATCCTATGTCCTGGTACCCTGTCTTAGTATAAAATGCTGTGTACTGGTAACATTGTCTCTGTCTTACATGCTATGTCTTGGTACCTTGTTTCAGTATAAAATGATGCGTACTGGTACCATTGTCCCTGTCTTACATGCTATGTCCTGGTACCTTGTCTCAGTATAAAATGCTGCCTACTGGTACCATTGTCCCTGTCTTACATGCTATGTCCTGGTACCTTGTCTCAGTATAAAATGCTGCGTACTGGTACCAATTGTCCCTGTCTACATGCTATGTCCTGGTACCTTTTTTCAGTATAAAATACTGCGTACTGGTACCATTGTCTCTGTCTTACATGCTAAGTACTAGTACCTTGTCTCAGTATAAAACGTTGCGTACTGGTACCATTGTCCCTGTGTTACATGCTAGGTACTGGTACTATGTCTCAGTATAAAATGCTGCGTACTGGTACCATTGTCCCTGTCTTACATGCTATGTCCTGGTACCTTGTTGCAGTATAAAAATGCTGCATACTGGTACCATTGTCCCTGTCTTACATGCTATGTCCTTGTACCCTGTCTCAGTATAAAATGCTGCATACTGGTACCATTGTCTCTGTCTTACATTCTATGTTCTGGTACCTTGTCTCAGTATAAAATGCTGCGTACTGGTACCATTGTCTCTGTCTTACATGCTATGTCCTGGTCCTTGTCTCAGTATAAAATGCCTGTGTTCTGGTACGCTGTCCTGTCTTACATGCTATGTCTGGTACCTTGTCTCGTATAAAATGCTGCGTACTGCTACATTGTCTCTGTCTTACATGCTATGTCCTGGTACCTTGTCTTAGTATAAAATTCTGTGTACAGGTACTATTATCCCTGTCTTACATGATATGTCCTGGTACCCTGTTTCAGTATAAAATGCTAGGTACTGGTACCATTGTTCCTGTCTTACATGCTATGTCTTGGTACCTTGTCTCAGTATAAAATGCTGCGTACTGGTACCATTGTCCCTGTCATACATGCTATGTCCTGGTACCTTGTCTCAGTATAAAATGCTGCGTACTGGTACCATTGTCCCTGTCTTACATGCTAGGTCCTGGTACCTTGTCTCAGTATAAAATGCTGCCTTCTGGTACCATTGTCCCTGTCTTACATGCTATGTCCTGGTACCTTGTCTCAGTATAAAATGCTGCGTACTGCTACCATTGTCTCTGTATAACATGCTATGTCCTGGTACCTTGTCTTATTATAAAATGCTGCGTTACTGGTACTATTATCCCTGTCTTACATGCTATATCCTGGTACCTTGTTTCAGTATAAAATGCTGCGTACTGGTACCATTGTTCCTGTCTTACATGCTATGTCCTGGTACCTTGTCTCCGTATAAAATGCTGCGTACTGGTATCATTGTCCCTGTCTTACATGCTATGTCCTTGTACCTTGTCTCAGTAATAAAATGCTGCGTACTGGTTCATTGTCCCTGTCTTAACATGCTATGTCCTGGTACATTGTTGCAGTATAAAAATGCTGGTGCTGGTACCATTGTCCCTGTCTTACATGCTATGTCCTGGTACCTTGTCTCAGTATAAAATGCTGCGTACTGGTACCATTGTCCCTGTCTTACATGCTATGTCCTGGTACCTTGTCTCAGTATAAAATGCTGCGTACTGGTACCATTATCTTCTCTTACATGCTATGTTCTGGTACCTTGTCTCAGTATAAAATGCTGCATACTGGTACCATTGTCTCTCTCTTACATGCTATGTCCTGGTACCTTGTCTCAGTATAAAAATGCTGCGTAACTGGTACCATTGTCCCTGTCTTACATGCTATGTCCTGGTACCTTGTCTCAGTATAAACTGCTGCGTATGGTACCATTGTCCCTATCTTACATGCTATGTACTGGTACTATGTCTCAGTATCAAATGCTGGGTACTGGTATCATTGTCCCTGTCTTACATGCTATGTCTTGGGTACCTTGTCTCAGTATAAAATGCTGTGTACTGGTACCATTGTCCCTGTCTTACATGCTAGTCTTGGTACCCTTGTCTCAATATAAAATGCTGCGTACTGGTACCATTGTCTCTCTCTTACATGCTATGTTCTGGTACCTTGTCTCAGTATAAAATGCTGCATACTGGTACCATTGTCTCTCTCTTACATGCTATGTTCTGGTACCTTGTCTCAGTATAAATGCCTGCGTATTGGTACCATTGTCCCTATCTTACATGCTATGTACTGGTACTATGTCTCAGTATCAAATGCTGCGTACTGGTACCATTGTCCCTGTCTACATGCTATGTCTTGGTACCTTGTCTCAGTATAAAATGCTGTGTACTGGTACATTGTCCCTGTCTTACATACTATGTCCTGGTACCTGTCTCAGTATAAAATGCTGCGTACTGGTTCCATTGTCCCTGTCTTACATGCTATGTCCTGGTACCTTCTCTCAGTATAAAATGCTGCGTACTGGTACTTATTGAATCTGTCTTACATGCTATGTGCTGGTACCTGTCTCAGTATAAAATGCTGCGTATGTATATTGTCCCGGTCTTACATGCTATGTCCTGGTTCATTGTCTCAGTAAAAATGCTGTCTACTGATACCATTGTTCCTGTCTACATGCTATGTCCTGGTACTGTTGTCTCGTATAAAATGCTGCATACTGGTACCATTGTTCCTGTGTTACATGCTATGTCCTGGTACCTTGTCTCAGTATAAAATGCTGCAAAACTGGTACCCATTGTCTAAGTATAAAATGCTATGTCTGGTACCTTGTCTTAGTATAAAATGCTGCGTACTGGTACCATTGTCCCTGTCTAACAGTTCTTTCCTGGTACCTTGTCTCAGTATAAAATGCTGTGTACTGGTACCATTGTCTCTG